>NC_052536.1:47698191-47999571 GCF_016699485.2 Gallus gallus | reverse complement strand
TTGCTCATAGTAGGATAGGAACAACCAAATAAGATCTAACACTCAAGCATGGTTATATACTTGACTCTTCAGCAAGTTATTTGGTAGGGAGATGACACAGGTGTTTCATATATACTTCATTCTGTAGGAGGACTAAGATATTAATTTATCAGCAGTGGAGTGAGGGAGCTCAAAATGAAAATGCCTGAATCCATTTTGTTTTTGCATTTAGCTAGTTTAGAAATAATAGTTTTCAGCCAAGAGGAAAGTTTCTCATTTATTTAGAGATTAGTATTTCTTACAGCTGACTCTCATATTGCCTATTTAAACTGCATACTTAGGAAAAGTCTGATGAACTGTACCTACTAAAACATGAAAGGTACATGTCTCAGTATATCAAAGCTCTGAATTGTATATGCTTCTGGCAAAGAAACAAGGAGCCTGTTTCCCTTTTATACTGCAGTATGTGGGCACAGCACTGCCACCGATGTGCAAGTTCTCATGCCAATTCCCTTTGGGGATCACATGTAATATAAATCACATGGGTATAAAGTCAGTGTTGTAGGCTCTCCTGATCTTCTGCTGACAATGTGTTAAATGCAACTGAAAGTTTCAGCGTAGTTTATGTTGCATGAGTTTGTGTGAGGAAGTTGGGAACACTCTTTTAGCTGTCCTCTACCCTTTAACTTCTAATCAACTACTAAACAAGTACAAATAGATCACAGCTGTTGTAGCTGTAGTGCTGACACTGTTTCATTTATCAGCACCACGCAGTACTTTGCATCTGGTGAACACCACTGGGTGACCCAGCAACCTTGAACCTAGCAGTACAAAGCCACCTAGGAATTCATGGGTGACAGAAGGTTAAGGCCCTCTTGCATAATGGAAATGTAAAAACTCTTATTAACAAGCTGGGTCAGAAAGATTTCTTATCAGTTTACATACTGAAGGGGACAGAGAAAGCAGAATTTTTTGTCATGCCATCTTCTACATATGTCTTACCGGTTCCCTAGTACATGTTTGGTTGAATTCAGTACCACTTTAAATGTACTGTGCTCTTTGCAAGTACATTCACAAGCTAAGCTACTGAAAACCAAAATACTATGATGTCAGCAAACTGACTTGCTTATTTCTGGTACAAGTATTGGCCCCAGTGTAAAGCAGAGCCAACATCCCATGCCTAGTGTCTCCTATTTGACCTGCCACAGGCTCACAGCAATAGAATGTAGTCAGGACATCAGCATCATAACTGCCAGGTTGTTTTTTTCTTCCCTAAAATTAGTCCTTGGAATCAGTAAAATTATTTCTGATAAGTTCTTTGTGCTACTATGCAAAGCATCATTAGGAATATCAGTAATCACATACAGAGGAAAAAGTTGACTCACCTGCCTAGTGATAGGTTCTCCAGCCATAAAGCACTCCTTTTCAAGAGATGGCCTTCATCCAGGAGACATTCTCCCTTCCGAGGCTCACCCTTAAATGAGCCCAGGGAGACCCTGGGTCCACCCATTCCAGTCACGTGGGAAGCACGGGTGAATCTCTTGCACCTGTGCTTCCTGGGCCAGCCACTCTCTTCATCAGGTGCTCAATAATCAGTTCAGGTTGTGACATAACAGTTCTCCTACACCCTCTTTTAACAGACCTGCTAATAACATCATATTGAGTTGTGTGCTAACTTTGGCTATACTTGCTGCATTCAAATAAAAGATGAAAATAATTTCTTTCTCTTGCTACTACTAGCTTCTCATAGATATGGGCACTGCTGCTCCCTTAAAACTCCACCTCTGTGGTTCTGAACAGCTCCATCTCCTGCCCATGTCTAGATCTGGTGTCTGCCAAAATGTACTAACAAATCAGTGAGAAATTCTATTGCCCTTGCTGAAGTCTATCTGGGTCTCAGCCACTGTTCTTCCATCCACACTGCTGCACCAATGGAAGTGCTGTTTTTTCGTCTTCCCCACTAGAGTTTTCTGTTGCTCTGAGATTACGGAATGCAGATAGTGGAGCTGGTTGGATTGGGCAGAATTATTATCTACAGCTGAATGCTGTACCAAAGTGCTTGCACTGCTTTTTCACCATGTGCTGACTTTGGAGAGAGAAGTCATGTTTATGCACTGCTGTACATCTATACCAGTACCCCTGCCCTCTTTGTGGCAATCTGTTGGCTCCTCCTGGACAACTGGAAGTAGTGCATGTGTGTCTTTGTTTCAGGTGGGACTGGACTGTTTTCTTCAGAGTGTCTGCTATGTTTTGGTTCTATGAGAAAAACAATGTTGATAACAGTCCGATATTTGGAGTTGCTGATAAGCAGTATTGTACAGTCAAAGCCATTCACAGTGAAGAACCCAAGGAGCTGAGAGGGAACAGAATCAAAAAGCATTTGATGCTTTTGATTCTGTTCCCATTGTACTCTAAAGGATGAATCCACATCCTGTGTGGTCACATAACTTTGTGCTCTTTCTTTATTCTCTTTTCCCTTTTATCTACAATGGCTGACTGTTTGTTTGCTTTTCTCATATTACTGTTCTCACTCCATGCTATGATCATAGATAATTAAGAACTCACTATAAATTACATTTTATGGTTGTCATCATGTATTAGTACTGACTCAGTGCTTGTTGGGAAAGAGATGGACTCTGACCTTATGGAAGTCAGCCATATTAATAATGGACAAGTGCTCAGGAAGAAGAAAACAAAAGTGATTTGGAAAAGAGAAGCATGATGCAAATCTCTGCATCTGCTCGAGAGGGAGAGAAAGTGTCTTTTTACTTCCAAAAATACTATGCAGAGAAAATGAAGGTGATCTTTACAGTATAGCTGTACAGGTTTTGTATTCCTTGGTGGCTCATGGGTCAGCTCTGCACAAGGGCCCAGTATCTGATTCTATTGCTTTTGGCACGTGCAGATTGCTGACAGCTAATGCCTGGCTTGCACAGCCCAACTGGTCATCTGCAGACACTTATCACAGAAGGTTGTCCCCATTTTTCAATTGTAAATGCTATATCTTGACTTCCTCCAACTCCTTCATCTAACTTCAAGGCATAAAGATGAGTGAAAAATGAGAAACAATAATCCTTATGTTGTCACATCTTCACACATAAGCATTATATATTACTGCAGTCATCAGGATCGCTACATCCAAGCTCAGACATATCTCATTGAAGAGAGCATTGCTTCAAGTTTTGGAGGGTCAGCATGCAACATTTTGCATTTACAATACTCCTGATGTGAAAGCTTCCCTGCAGACTGCCCCAGTAGTGGGGCTTCAGCCTGCAATACTTCCAGTTCCACCTGTCAGCCTCCCCAGGGCTTCTCCTTCACAGAATGAGGAAGTGGTTATCAGCATTAATGATAAACAGGCATAGTGTTTTGGCTTAACTATTACACAAATTTACTGTTGGATAGAAGTTAATCATGTGTTGAATTTAATATTAAACCCTACCATATTACTTCATAGTTGTTACCTGTGATAAATGCAACCCACGTGCAGTGCTGCTTGCAGACAATGCTGCTGCTGGTTAGAAGTTGCTGCTTTGACATCTCTCGTAAAAGATTATAAACTACAATCCTCCTTAACTGCAACAACAGTAAACTGGTCCAAAACTTTCTGTGTTCTCAAACTGAAACATACAGCATAGCTAAGTGGATATCCTGGCACTTTGTGTTAAAATTTGGTACCTATCTAGGTATCAGGGAATAAGTTGCAGCATATTAGCATTTCTAGTGTGAAAAAAGTATAGTTTCTAAAGTTACAAAAACTTGGACTACTTAGAGGTTTTTATTAAAAACTTAGGCTGACTTTGGAACAGTGTGAACTTACACTACTTCTTTCCCCCTTGCCTGAGTACTCCTGATGAAGATTTTGCCCTGTTGTCTGAAAAAGGGGAAGAATTGAGAATACCCCTTTTCTCATCATCATCCACCATACTTATTCTTTATTGTCTCTGGACTCTGTCAAGCTCAGCTACAGGTGACCAGCAGGCTGAAAACTGTTGGAATAGTTGCAGAGCATGACCACATCAACCTGCTTCCTTAAGTACTGCTGGATCTCTCTGAACTACTGCAGATGTCTCAAGGTTCATTCCTATAAAAACCATCTACTCAGTGCCTGGCACTGCTTTGCAAGGTCACATGAAGTGCATCATCTCCAGTGCTTGTTTGTAGTATATACAGCTGCACAGATGCAAGTTGCCGCAGCCTTGAATGTTATAACAATGGCATTGGTATCAGAACAATAGTCAGATGAAACTTAATTTTCTTTTCATAAAATATGCCTGTAAAACTTGTAGGGACACACTGTGTAACTTCAGGCTCAGAATGAGAGACTTGTCCTATAGTCTTATTTATGAAAGCTGTTAATTATTGAGAATTGCAGAATATGAACAAAAGAAGAGAGGTCAGTAGGTGAATAAAGGCCATAAAACTAAAAAAGCTAACATGAGAGTTAATACTGGAAGTTAGATGTGAGAAGTTTGTAAGGAGATCTGAAGTAACGAACAGCTCCTAGAAGATAAGCTTCACTTCTGTGCATTTTCTTAAAAGAACAAATGAATGGCAAAACAAATCAAAGATCAGTAAGATGGTGCTGCACTGGCATGAGTGTGATCTGGCAAGTCTAACTCATGTGTCTATGATTCTATACTGTGAGAAGCTGTGGTGGGATTGCCTATGTGACTTTCATGCCTGTTTCTGGTACGCGACTTGAGAACAGGCTCATTGACTTCAGGACAGGCTCCCAGCAGTATGGGAACAACGACAACAAATTATGTATCTTACAGATTCCCAATAATATTATTTACTTTCTAGTGATGTTAGTATTTGTAAAGACATGCGCATGTTGCAAGCACTGGCAAACACTCAAACACTTACTTTTTCTTAATGCTGCAGTTATTGTATAACCACAGAGTAAAACCAGGAGAGCCTGTTGCATGGCCTTCTTTCTCTGCTGGTATGTCTGAAACCAGAGAATGGAAAGGGCTACAAACAAGGCATCTGTATTTCTTTTCTGTTGAAAATAGCATCTGGACTAGGCAAAAAGAAAGGGAAGTAAAAAAATGTGACAACTTAAGTCTGATGGTCACTGGGATATTAATACTCATCCTCATGAAGATAAACGGGGCCACATGTTGACCATCGAGGTCATCATGTGCACACACACATATATTGGACACGATGCTAGAAATGGGAACAAAACCCACACATTAGTGAAGCCTTTTCTGTAGTGGGTTTGGAATTTCCGTTTTATAAGACTAGGGCCTCAAACATAAGATGATAAAAAGTAAAGAGCACCAGCAGTGGTCGTGTTTACATTTTCATGAGTTAATGAGATTTTCTTTGCATTTTTTCCCTTTAGCAAAATATCCAAGGATCAAGGCTCTGATGGGACCAGATCCACATTTGAAATGGATTGTATCTGGAATGGTTTTCATGCAGTTTCTAGCATGCTATCTGGTGAAAGACTTATCTTGGAAATGGATTCTCTTCTGGGCTTATGCTTTTGGGGGTTGCATCAACCATTCATTGACCCTAGCCATCCATGATATTTCACACAATGTCGCCTTTGGGAACAAGCAGGCCAAGTGGAACCGATGGTTTGCAGTCTTTGCCAACTTGCCAGTTGGTGTCCCTTACTCTGCTTCCTTCAAGAAATACCACATAGACCACCATCGGTACCTTGGTGGGGACAGCCTGGATGTGGACATTCCTACAGATTTTGAAGGCTGGTTCTTCTGTACGCCACTTCGGAAACTGCTTTGGCTCTTCCTCCAACCTCTATTCTACAGTCTGAGACCACTGTATGTGAACCCCAAAGCAATTACACAGATGGAAATATTTAATGCCCTTGTGCAGTTTTCTGTAGATTTTATTATTTTCTATCTTTGGGGACTCAAACCTATTATTTACTTAATAGCAGGTACAATTCTTTGCATGGGCTTACATCCCATATCTGGGCACTTCATAGCAGAACACTACATGTTCTTAAAAGGATATGAGACATATTCTTATTATGGACCTCTGAACTGGCTCACCTTTAATGTGGGCTATCACATGGAGCACCATGATTTCCCCAGCATTCCTGGAAGCAAGTTGCCAATGGTAAGTACATCATAATCTCAAGTGAACTGGTAGGTTTGTTTGTTTGTTTGCATTATATGATCCTTTAGCAATAGTCTGAATTTCTCTACTTCCCTCATCTATCTGTTCTTGACTCTTCAAAGTGTAAAAGGCTCATCTAAAGTGAGACAGGAGGAAATCACTACTTGAAACTTGTCTAATGATCAATCTATATATTAACTACATTGCTTAATTAACATCAAACAAAAATCTTTCTATTTTTTGAGATGACATAAGTATTGGAGCATGTTCCAACTTGCTACAAATAACAGAAGAAAATAAATTCCTGCTCTCCATGACTTGTTTTAGCTCTGCTGCCCCACCCACTGAAACTGAGGCTGCCTGGCCTGTCATTGGGAAAATGCTGTGGCTTTACTCTTTTAAAATCAAATCTTTTTTGTTTACATTTTATCAGTTGTGGGAATCAAATTTTGAAAGCCCAGGTGTCCAGGAACAGTTTTGAATCCACTGCCAGCTATGTAGTTGCTCTTCTGGATTTTAATACGAGAGTTCCTCAGCAGCTGTGCTCACAGTGCCAAAGGGATGTGACTACAGCACATTACACCTATACCCAAATCCTCTGGCACGGTTGGAAGGAAACATTGCCTGTTGGAAGCTACTGCTGGAACTTCCTTGTGAGGAGGAGGCAGGGCTGAAATTATGGTGCTGTGACCCCTACACTACTGCATGACTCAACTTCTATGATGGTGTATCCAGGAAAATTGAGTTTGGGAACCCCATTTTATGAGTTGATGTTAGAGTCATAGAATCATAGGGGTTGGAAAAGACTTCTAAGATTGTCTAGTCCAAACACTGATTTATCAATAACCTATTTTCTTAATTACAGAAACATTGAGAGGAGTTTTGAAACAAGATAATTTCTTGTACAGTAGAAGAGTGCAGAAAGCATGTATACCAAATGTGTGTTGTATATATATATATAAATAATAAAATAATATATATATATATTATATATATATGCATATATTTATATCTTTTTTTTTAAACACCCCCCTTCTTGACTCTCTCCTGAAAAAGTTGGCTGTTCCTGATGGGTTTCAGCATTTACATGTGAAGTTCTCCAACTCCTCTTGCTGACACATCTGGTACTTCAGCTAGGAACTGGGCTTAGCTTTAGCTTGAAATGTTCAAACTTGTTAGATAGGCTTAGATACTTAGCTTACTGAAATGTAAATACAAAAGCAGGAGGTTAGACCTCTTACGTCAGACAAGTGAAGCAAGTGATGAATTGAACTTGCTGGGATTGTTGCTCCAGACCTGAATGAAACTTGAAAAGCTTTTCCCCACCCACATCACAAATAGTTTAGCCTAACTCCTCAAGGCAGTGAGCAGATGGAAGTGTCTGCACTTCTCTGTAAAGAGGATAGAGTTATAAGCTGAATTTTATGAACTTGTCTTCATCTGTTTCTAGCTCTAGGGCACCTGAGACTTGCCCTGCTGGTAGAGGAAATACGAGGTTTGTCATTCGTTTTTATGTGATAGAACAACATGGAAAAAATTGAGTCACTGGCAAATGAGCAAGTGAAAAATCTACTATGAGGTACAACTTCTTTGTCAAAAAAGTTATTGCAGAAAATAGTGTTTCCCTTGAAACAAGTTGGCTGCTCTTCTCTGCAAATTGAGAAGAAAAGTTCTTTGGAAGGAGGGGGGACAGGATTTAGCTATCTGTGGATAGCTGTAACGTATGAACTTAATGACATATAGGGGTAGAAACCTCCCTTGCTTTCCCCTGTTTACCTGCCCAGCAGATCCTTCACTCAGTAACTCTGTTGTCTCTTTAGCACCCAAACTTCTAATAGTTTAATTGTATTTAGTTTCAAATATTGGCAAATTTATGTTGGGAAAAAGGTCCTTTCCTTGTTCTTGCATGAGTGAACGGAGAGGAGAATTAAGATCAGAAAATATTTTAAGCTTGGAAAGTAACTGAGTCTTCCATTTACTTATCAGAAGAGTAAATTTTTTTCCTTTATTACGGGTGTTTCATCCAGTATGTGCTTTCTGAGTAATATGTTTGCCACTGGAAAGACCTTTACCCTAGGACTGTGGCACATTTGAAAGAGGAAGAATTGGGCTGTGCCATAAGCTTATAGAGACTGCAAATGAGTGACATGAGTGCACACTAAGAACTTGTCCCACTAGTATAATGAGAGATTACTCAAGAGATATTTTAACATTATAATGAATTGTAACGTTATAATTTAACATTATAATGAAGGACTTACTCTAAAAACTATAGCCATAGACTTACGACTAGGTTAGCCTTTAAGTGAAGCTTTAAAACAACAAAATATCGTGTTGCTTACCAAAGGAGTAAGAAGATTGATTCTTCGTTATCTGAAGGGTTGAATATACTTTTGAGGAGAGGGAACACAGAACAAGGAGGAACTTGGTACTCTTCCTACAAACTACAGTAAAAACTGTAACATTACCAGAGGCAAACTAGTTATTCATTAAGCTTGTGAAAGACATGGCATGAAATGAGACTTTATTAGACAGACAAGACTGGAAAACATGGCAGATGTACTTTGGTTGAATTGCAGATTTCCTTAACCCTGTGATGGCTAGGAGGGCTAGCTTGAGTTTTTCCTCCTTCCCCTACAGTCAAGGAGTACAGAAGGAACTTCTGTACTTCTGTTCCTTCTGTACTCTGCTTTCTAGCATTCTACACCTAATTTTTCATCTTGTCATGAGGACTTCTAGCTTCTGTTTTGCCCCAGGAGAGAGTCTGTAGCACCTGTGTTGTAATACTACTATACAATATCTGCTACTGTGGAGTAAGATGGGTGTCCTGTTGCTGTACTACACAAGACCAGAAGCAAAATTTAAACCCAAAAGATGTGATGTATTATCTACTACCTTGATCTAATTGAAGAAAAGCATGCACTACGTGCATGGTGCTTACTAAGCTTATTACAGAATTTAGTCTTGGGTTGTCCCTTTGTAATTTCCATTCAGAAACTAGCAAATGTCTCCAAGTTGTGATCTGTAAGAAGGGAGGCAGGAACTGAAGCAAATGGACCCTTTCCAATGCAATACAGAGAGTTTGGGATGGGGGAGCCAAGGGCAGGATCAAGAAATACTGCATTACAATACAGTCCTTTCTAAGATGACGGTAACAATGTTTGCAATAATTGCTACCTGGAAAAACTGCCATTCACAGGTTTTGTTCTGCAACCAGAATGCAACATGGAGGATGACCTTTCCAGTCTAAAGTACACTTAACAGATGTATTTTAACATCATACTTAAAAAGGAATCTGCACATTTAATATAGCAGATCCTAACCAGTACTCTGTGTTGACAGTAAAGAGGAGGCTGTTTTGTTTTGCACATGGAGATGCTGAGACAAATAGCAACAGGCAAACTGTTCTTGTGTGCATCCATGGCAGAAGATAAATTTGTTCACTTGTTTTTTTTTTTTCTCCCATGCAATGGCAAAATGGAAAGAGGCACCAAACAAATTTCCATGTCCTTTCCATAAGAAAATCCTTCAGATGTCACCTCCCTAACTGCATTCACTAAATTTTCCCTCTACACCATTCTTTTATCAAAAACATTTCATCATGGTTTCTCTTCTCTCCCTCATTTTCATACACCTCATGTAGTTTTCTTGCCTGGAGTGCAGAGAACTTGCAAAAGGTGCACATGCTGCCAGCCTTCCTGCACCAAGTGCTGCTGAGCACAAAGGCAAGCAGGAGCAAAGAGCCACTGTCCCAAGCTGATCCAGGATAACCTGCTCCAGAGCAAGCCCTTGGCCACCTCCTATGGTTTCCCCACCAAGGTTTTATTCAAAATGAGATGCCACCAGACCATGCAGTGCTAAACTGACGTGCTTGGTGAACAAGCAACTCCTCCATCACTTTGCCTCAGCAGTGACTTTCATTCACCCAGGGAGCATACTGTCTGAACAGCCTTTCCTCTCATCATCTGTTTCACTTACTCACATTAAATTATTTCTGACTGTGGTCACAGGAGCTGAGCAGAGTTCTAAATCTGCTTTTCCAGAGATCCTACCCAGTGCCTGGACATCACCCTTCTTGTAGCCATTAACAGATGCTTCTAAGGGGAAACTCTATCTGAATCATGTCGAAAATGAATCACATCTGAAGTACAGACCAATGCTTTAAAGCAAGATGTAAGAAATAATTAGGAAGCCAGAGTTATTCAGTGACAGATCGAACATAATCAGACCTGGGCTGAATCTTCCACCTCCAACACAACCACCAGCACGAGGGGTGCACAGAAGTGCCTAACAAGACTTGTGCCTTGCCTACCTACGTCACAGGAGCTGTCTGCCAGGAAGCTCAGCTAGCGATGTAACCATCATGAGCAGTACAGGCTTATGATTTAATTCCTGCTGTCATTCTTACCTTTCCACAAAGTGCTGTATTAAGACTACGTCATCACGCATTGGATGCTGCTGAGTGCCTCCTCCCAGTCAGCAATTTATGCACAACTTCAGAGTTTCACTGGAAGTCTTTACTGTCTTCCTCACAACTGGTTTTAAAATTCTGCAGTATTTTTAAAAGGACAAGTCATGTTTCCCAGCAAGACAAGCTGCTCTGGTACAGAGCCTTGTTTATCTAGGGGGTGGACTTCTAATAAAGCAATGCCCAGCTAGTTTTTTGTTAAATGTACAGTACCAGCTGCTCTCCTAAGTGTGTCTCAAAAGAGCAGAACATCTGGCTGGATGGCAGCAGTTGTAAAACTTGGACATTTGTAACAGGAATAAAATTGTGCCAGGCTGATAACTGCTGAGGAACTATGAAGCATTTCTAGCGATGGGCAGAGAAGGAGGGACAACCCTGGGATCTCCTCCACATGGAGAAGGAAGTCAGATTTGCATCAGTGGAGTGGAACAGAGGAAAGACTAAGGAAGCACAGCCCAGACTGTGTCTTCAGCATTTTCTCAATTGCTGTTTCTCGCCTACCCAGAACCCTCTGCAGAGAAGTATTATGAGTGGCAAACACTGCTTTAAATACGGTGTGTTGGAGTCCTGGCAATTTATGAGGTGGATTAGTCATCTTGTTATGGAAATCCTCCACCTTCCCAGTGAGAGAGATTTGGTTCTGACTGAAGGCAGAGATTCATCATCTGTTAAATCCTAACACTGTTAGGCAAACCTTGTGTAATAAATCTGCTAAGTATCTAAATGTACTTAAGTCTGTCTCATTTGAGCTTCAGAAACTCACAAGCAATAACAACTTCAGGCTATAGCAGTGCTATCAGATCTAAAAAATAAGACCAGAGTGCACTTGACACCATGCAGCTAAACAGCTCGTTCTCTGTTTTATTCTTCCAGGTGAAGAAGATTGCAGCAGAATACTATGACAACCTCCCTTACCACCAGTCCTGGATCCGAGTCCTGTGGGACTTTGTATTTGATGACAGTATCGGTCCTTACTCAAGGGTTAAGAGAAAATGCAAACTGGCAAAAGAAAGCTAACAGACCAGCTGCAGCTGCTGCACTGGCATTTTGTTTGTTTGAATGGTTTGAGTGCTCTGCAGAAGAAGAAGGATGCTTGTGTGTGCTTGGTGTAGCATTGGTACGTGCTCCTTGGATGAAGAGGACGAGTGTCTGCACTATTTAAAACTACTGATACTTTTTAATAATGGATATTGTATGCAATCTTGAAAAACTAGACGAGAGCAAGATACATTCACATGAATCTTGGTCTAGGCTTAGAAGTAACTTCCTGGGACATGTGTGTCCAATGTGGAGTTTTGGCCTGGTCTGCAATGAAGAATGTTTGTTGCGTGAATGGACGTGCTTGTGTGTAGGGTAGAACTGGTTTCTCTTCATGCCAAGTTAGATGTAGATGCTTTGCATGCATAGGACCATGAAAGCAGGGATGACTGGCATGCAGTAGCAAATGATACTTTCTAGAGAACACGAGAGTGCCTTCAAATTGCCTAAATATTTTGTGCCTGACAATAGATGCTTGCAGTGATTTTGTATATGAAATGGAATGTGTATGTATTTTTTGTATATCTGAATCAATATTTTGTTAGCTGCTGTTTGACCTCTATTTCAGGGCTTTTTCTAAACCTTTCCTGAGCCATTTCTGTTCTTAGTACCTGGTGTTCAGTGTAACTTACTGGCAGAGTTGAACTGTGATGCGGAAAAACCCTTTCTTTAATCTTCAGCTCACTGATCAGCAATATGGCATACCACAGCTCGTGTTGTGAGGAATGGCTGATCCTTTCCCACTCATTCTTTCAACAGTGTTCATAATTTCATCTTTCCTCATATCTCTCACTACTAGAAGCCCCTCTGGGAGTGGAAGGGTTCTAGTTTAAATTGCTCCTTATAAGGGCTTTTACTGTTCCTGATCATCTTTCTTGATCTTCTGTGTATTGTACCAATTTCTGTGAATAGGAGTTAGGAATAGCTATCATTGAAGACACTGGAAATGTTATGGTGACATTTTTCCTAACCACTTGCAGTGCAATTCTAATTTTTTCTCTCTGTGATTCAATGGGAACTAACTCAGCAATCAGGAAGCATGTGATATTCCAGCTATAAAAGTCATCACTCATAGTGATAAGGGGATATAACCAGGACATAGATCTGGTGTTGTTTCTCTCCCTACATGCTGTATATTGCGCTATTGACATTGACCTAGATCTGTCATCTCCAGCCCTTGGAGCAATTCCATCTTCCTGCCTCTTCTCCAACCACCAGCTTCTGGCTACCCTCAATAATAGCGTTTCATCAAAAAACCTTAGTCACCATACCTTTCTCCATGCAGAATTTACTGAACAATTTCTTGGGAGTTAGGAGTTGAGATGTCATCTAGTAACCCTCCGCACTCTGGAAAGCTGACTACTTACATCTATCCTTACTAAATGGCTAAAAGAGAACATATCTACAAAGATCCTCCTATGAACTGACAGTTTAATCCCTCTAGTGGTTTTGACCTTGTTTTCTTCTAGAAATCCATATACATTACAAATGGGGAATAATTTATTTTATGTTGATCTCTCAAAGATCATTACTGGGCTTGGAATGCCTGATTTCCTCAATAAACAGGGTTTTGTTCCTGCCTCCTACAGCACTGCATCCAGTGAGTCATACTGGTATGACCTTTTGGCAGTAGATTGTCTCAGTCCTTCTGACACTTCATGATCAGATATTCAACTTCCAGTGTCCATATCAAACTGTTTCACAATTCTCAGCCAATTTAGTAAGCAAACATAAAAACAGTATTAAAGATTATTCTGTGTTCCTCATTCCGACCATTGCATTACTCCTCTGTTGAAACTGACTTTCCTCTAGCTCCCTTAGGTGCTTCACAATGCCATTAATCTACACGATGCGTATGTTAATAGCCAAGCCTGACATAGAGGCTACACTATAAACTGAGGGTAACCAAAGTTGTTGGCTGTTTCTCACCTGCATAGCAGCTGTGTTCCCACTCTGCTTTGTCACAGTCCACCCGTTCTGCAGAGAGATTTGAAGGTGCTGGAAGTCCTGGTACCTGCTGTGCTCTCAAGCAGCAAAGCACCAGTTAAGAGGGTCACTGCTCTCCTGGTGAGGTTGATCACAGCTGCTCTCTACCCTTAGGACCTGACAGATGCACTCAGAACTTCAGCAATCTGGGATGGATTTATAATGCTGAGTGAGCACCTGGAGATGGGAGCAGGTGTTACTGCTTCTACCAGCCAAGCCCCCCTGCCCATCCTGTGTACCTTGCGACTCTGCTCCCATTAAATGGCCCCGTGCAAACTTCAGTTAATTGTCTTAATGACAGGAGGCCTGCAAAGGAGGGTAAGAAAAGCTCTTTTACAGCAGGTTGCTGGTGTTACTATAGGGTCATACTGTATCCAGGCTGTACTCAGCCTGGGTGACAGTGTGGTTATTGTTGACTGTAGGTGCAGTGCCACGCTCCAAGGTAAAACATGAACTGAGCTGGGGCTCAACTTTATCAAGCCTAAAAAAGGTTAATGGAGACTTTCCCAGAATGATTGTGGCTATATGTGAGGCAGCAGTTTGGATAAACATTTGCTGTTTCAAGTATGCCATGAAATGGCATAGGTCAAGAGGTGAAGGCCTTAAGTTGCACCTGCAAAGGCTCCAGATGAATATTAGGAAAAGTTTCTTCTTAGGAAGAGCTGTACTGCATTGGCACAGGCTGCCCTGGGAGTTGGGGGGGTGGGGATCACTGTCCCTGTAGATGTTCAAGAAGTGTGGAGGTATGGCACTGAGGTGTATGGTTGGTGTGGGTTGATGGTTGGACTAAACAATTTTAGAGGTCTTTTGCAACCTTAATTACTCCATGAAATGGTTTTATAATTAAGAAACACATGAGCTATTGTATCATATACAGCAGACTATAACAAACTTGACTGATGTTTGGCCGTGTTCTTCCTACCAGTAAGGCTCTTTCTCCTGGAGCTGTAGTGTTGTGTTTCACATCCATGCCTTTCTGCTGTAGTTCCCACATGAACATCTTATCCTGCCGTCTATCTTTCTCTAACCAGGTGGGAAGCCAGCACTAAACAGCTAACAGATGTCAGGCTTAGACTGGAGATTGACCTTCAATTAAGCTTAAATTTCCCCCAGTTATCTAGTAGTTAGTTTACAATCTAACTGGAAAAAAAAAATGTTTTCTAGAAGACAGATGGAGTGACTTTGAAGACTGCTGAAGGACAATTGCAAGCTCTCCAAGCCAAAGCAGATAAAAGTTTATAAGTAACCAGCAAGCCTGCCCCACCCATGCCCTCCTGGGCATCCTACTGCTTGAAGGTAGCCATGCAGGATCGTGGAATTGGGTGAGAAGGAATGGAATTGAGCCCTGGCCCAAGCCCTGCTCCAGCAGGGCCCCACAGCAACCTCCTGGTTCCTTCCTGAGGGCTGAAGAATGGCCATTGCTCCTGAGGCTCTGAAACAGCCTGGTTTACAACATGAAGCCATCGGGAAGGCCCAAAGCAAGGCAGGGGGCTGGGGAAACACTGATTTCTACAGCTGAACTCCCATCACTTCTTGCCTTCTACATAAAGCTGTCAAGGAGATTGTATGATGGCTGCTGCCTTGTAAATCTCACACCAAACCAAGTTGAGCAGAAATTCTCAAGATTTCACTGGTAGAAAGAATGGTAGCAAAGCAAAGCACACATGTGACCTGATAGGTAAGAGCAAGTGTGTGATGAAGTGCTCAGCCATGCTGGTGCAGTGTCCTGTACTCATTTCTGAGACCTCAGTTGCCACAAAAAAAAAAGCCTGCACAGAGTTAACAGATGGAAACATGAAATATTAAATGAGTGACTCCCATAAGCCTCTAGTTCAGCAGCACTGCATGTGGGATTTCTGCTTTGCTGTGGCTGTGCTGCCCTAATACCTTCAGCAGCCTTGCTCTGAATGACCCCCTCTCCTTCCAAAAGCCCATACAGGTGCAAGTGATGGGATGGGTGGGGTTTGTTCTTACTGAGGAGATAGAGCAGGACAGTTAGGGGTGGCCTGAGGCAGCCATAAGCCATCATCCTCCCCTGACCTCCGCACTCTCCAGGTGAGTCTTCATCACCACCCTCCCCAAGCCAGCGAGGAAACGTACCCAGGTGACATTAAGGTGGAGAAGCTGGAGGGGTTACAGTATAAACAAAGGCAGGGCCATGTGGACAATAAACAGTTTATTACCAATATGAACACAGATACTGTGATGCAGACGTACCATTTTTTTTTAATATTGTGATAACTCTGAGACAAAGAACTTGTTGGCTGACAACTAACATGTCTCTTTTCTTCTGGTGATGCCACAATACATTTCTGTTGGCAAAGGATCTTCATTTACATTGCAGACTACTAATAAAATTACTTTGAAGTCATCTATCAAAAGCAAATGGTTCACATGTGTTCTTATCTACTACTAAAAAGAAAGGTAATACATTTAAATAAGCAAATACAAAATACAAAAAAGGCTGACAAATCCAATGTGCAGTGTCAGATGAAATCTAAAAAATCCAGAAATTTAAAATTTAATATTCTTTAGATTAAGACTTTTAAAATGAAGCAAATCCAAGGCAGCAGCAAGCTTCAAAGTGTGCTGAGTCTGCTAATAAAAAGGGTATAAGAACAAAGACAGTGTCGGTGTCCTCTCTCACCATCTTGTGTGACCTTGGTACACTCAGAAATGATTCAATCTTCCTAGCATTCTTAGTACCGTCCAAATGCTTTGCAATCATGTTGTACTGATCCTACTCAACTCCTGCCGTATGGCTAGAAAACCAAACCAAAAAGTTAGCGCAGAACATTCTACCCAGCACATGGAAAATGCTAAGTACAGAGCTTGCAGAAAGTACACGCTGGTAAAAGGATGAGTGGAGGGTAAAAGGATGAGTAAGGGTGAGCAGTCAGCTGTTTGCTTGCAAACTGCAGTAGTGCTTTAAGTGGCATCTGCGATTCATGTGAATGTCTTATTTTGCACTGGAATGAACTGGGGAGTCTCTGAGGGCCAAGCTGCTGGGACCATAGCGAACGGGCAAGGGCGTCCTCAGCTGCCAGCTGCCCAGCTGTTATGAGCACGTGGCGCTGGGGGAAGGGCAGCGGGCATGGCTTATAGCTGTTTGACAGTCTCCTCTTTTTTCCCTTTGGTATCAAGCTAAGATGGGAAATGCAGGGTGTGGGTGTGGATCTTCGCACGCCCTAACGAAGGTGTCAAATAAATAGGTACTTTGCTGTGCACGTCAGTAATAGCAGCATTATGCTCTCTTATGCTGGCCTTAAAAAACATATTTTGGCACAAAATGCAAAGCAATTTATTAAAAAACAAACAAACAAAAAAAAAAAAACCCAAAAAACTGCTGAAACATTTCATTTCACTGAGTTAGAAAAATATGTGGCTATTCAGATGGAATTAACTGAAATAGTTTTTTGAGCACAAGCATCCTCCAGAGGATGCTCAGGAAGGGTTTCCGTTTGGTACACTTGTCCCTTCCTGTGTCAGACCAGTTGCAAGTGATTTCACGCTCCCTGGTTGTGATAAACTGATGTGCCATGGGCTATGGGTCAGCCCTTTCTCCCACTCCCACCCCCACCTGTGAGAGGCACAGGCCAGAGAATTTTTCACAGGTTGGGGTGAAAATGTGTGTCAACAGCATAAAAATAAAGGATGCGAATATAGTGTTATGGCCAAAGCCCAGTTAAGGTAGAAGGTTTTTCTTCAGATGTGAATATAAATCAGAGCCGCCCAGACAAACCTGAAAACACCAGAGGACTCTCTGCAGTGCCTATCATCTTATCTACAGGAAATTAGTCATAAAGGTGAGAAAAATAATTATTTTTCTCTTTCTTACCATCAATTATCTCCTCTTTCACTTTGTGTAACTCTCTTACAACTTCCTCCAATATTTCCTGATGAGACAAAACACAAGTCAGCTGCTCAGCATTTCCTTCTGACTGGTGGAAGAAAACGCAAGTTTAACACGGTCGTGGTGGGTCCCCCACCTCCACGGCTGCTCAGAGCCTGGTGCTGCTTGCAGCTATGGCTGCACTCCCAGGCCAAGGGTGCAGCAGAGGCTGGGGCATTTATTTGCATGTTTTGTACAGACATCTTGCTCAAATAGCAGTGAGATTGTGCTCTCTTGCTGCTCACCAGCTATCCCTTCTCTAAGCACCTAGTTGTAGAGGAAACCAGAAGACTGAACAGCTGTTTTGCTTGTACAGCGCATGTATGGGGGAAAATGGGTAGCTTGTCAACTCCAAGTGTGAAAAGACCTTTCAACTCACCTGTTTCATCCGATCAAAATCTAAGGCATCCATAGCCACATCATTGCTGCTGCTCACTGGCTTCATCCTTGATAAAGGGAAGAAGAGAACAAAACACCGGCCAATCAGCTGCCTGCAGTGCGTGCTGAGCCATCCCCCCAGCAGCCAGTGCCAGAGCAGCAACACCCATATGGGTGAGCTGAACTAGGGACTTTCCATGTGCTGCTGGGCTGCATCCTCAAGGAGGCTGCTCCTGCCCAGCCTCAACCCCAAGGAGGCTGCTCTCAGCCTTCAGCAGAGCAGAGAACACGTGTAAAACTGGTCTGAAACCTAATTCAGGCTTTTTGGGGGGTTGTGGTCCTTGATGACTTTAAACTACAAAATACTGGGACCTACCAATATACTTCATTACAGCATTGGCAATTTGCAAGATAGATGTCTCGTTTTCTATCCTTCTCAATCCAGTTTTTTTGTACAACCACCCTGTCTTGGCTACCTAGGCTTTAGTAAGCTGTTAAAATAATAGTAAAACACAGGTCAGCGTAAGGCTAAACCAATAATAACCCAACAATCCTTTCCTTGGAAAGGCCTGACTCAAGCAGAGCTTTGTGATAACACTGCACAGCGCAGGCACTTTGTCATGACCCAGAAGCAAACACAACCTGCCCTTAAGGCCTGATATATTTGGGTGTTATCAGCCTCGCGGACTGTATTAGTTCACAAGCTGAACTCTGCTGATGGCTATGAAGTAACAGAAAAAAAGCAGAAGCTGTCTGACTTGCTGTTTTAACCATTTTAAAACATCAGAAATGAATCGTGCTAAGTAATTCATAGAGGAAGTTTCAAATAACTTCGCCATCCTTTTTGGGCCCAAGCTGAGGGCTGGCTGAGATCCCACCTCCTCTGCGAGTGTGTTTGGTCTCGCAACTCTTTCTCAGGAAAACCTTCACACTTTGCTACAATTTCAAAATGAAGTTGAGAGTTAAGACAGATACAAACGCCATCAAACTGATCGAGAAGGAAACTGGCCACTGCTGGGAGCTTCTGCACAGTGCCCTGCTCCCCCTGCGGAGGTTAGACAAGCAGCGAACGCTGAGCATTACTCAGGCATTAAGCTAGCAGTGGATTTTCCCCCACTCAACTCCTCCCAAGGTAGAATGACTTTGTAGAAGAGAGTTGGCACGAATCTGATGTCTGCTTTAAATAGCTCACATTTTGTTCCTTTCTGCAAGGAGAAGAAATGGTCTTTTCTATATCTAATGGAAACTCACACAGCAGTGTTCCATTGATTTTAGGAAAGCAGGCGACTGCATTTCACCCTAGGAACACTGAAGCACCCTTCAATTTTTGGACAGGGCACGTTCTGGCATCTGTAGAGCAGGAATAAGTAAGCACAGATAGTTGCCATTGGCATTTTCTTTCTGCAGACTTCTAGCACTGTAGTACAAGTAACAGTGCAAAATAAGGGGCATTGCTTTGCAGTAAATAGTAACTATATGCAACTCCTTTCACTTATCCATTCATCTCAGTGCTCGGTACTGCAGGAACATGAGGTGGGCCAGCTGGAAGAAGTCTCTCTCTTTCACTGCCCAATACCAAACCTCAATCTCCATCTCCATGAGTAACAGCTTGGGTGATCATACACAGTGTGGCTGTTTTCACTAATGGGGCTGCTGGATTCCTGCTTCAGGCTTCTTGGCTTTCTCCACATACTTCTGAATGCCCTGTCTGGTCCCTGGGGCTTTCCATGGCCTAATGATATGAACTCATTGCACCAAGCTTTGGTCTCCTTTCTCATGTACCCACTGCAGTTGCAGAGGAATAACTTTTCCAAGTCGTAGACTCTTCAGATCATTTCTGTCTTTAATTTTGGATTTCTGCTTAAGTTGGACAATTAAATCTTCCCCTACCGGCAGAGACATCCTGAACCAGCTGTAAAGCAGTGCTCCAAAACCTCCCACCCACTTGGCACAGTGCACTGCCAAACCCACAGATACTTTAAGCACTTGCTTAAGTGTGATTAACTTCTGTGCCCACCTGACAGGGGGCTGTTTCCATGGAACAAGCCTTTGACACAACACATGCTACCATCACACCATTTCAACTGTGTGCAGGGATAGACAGAGCATATAGAACAGAATGAGTAAAGACAGAAAACAAACATCAATGCTGAGCACTGGGATTTGCCAAAGGACAAGTCAAGACAGGTAAGAAGGCGGGCTGTTAGTCAGTACCTAGAAGACACGTGGGATTGTGTGGGGCTCTTAGCTTCACAGCTCTTCACCATGGATGGATTTCTACAGCAATGGAATGAAACGAGACATGAGTTGTGCAAGTGCCACGGGGACAGCGTGACCATCCCAACTGCTAGCCAGCCACAGGGACAACCTATGCCACTCACCTAGACAGTAATGAAGATACAGGCTTTTCAACAGAATTGCTCCTTTCCCATGGCTTCTTCCCAGAGTCTGGAAAACAAAGATGAAAATTTACTGCCAATTATTTTTTCTCTAATAATAAACAATCCTGAAACTGATTGTTTTATACAGCTGCTTTCATTCATTCTTCATTCAGAAAGATCCAGGAAACCAAAAGTGCTGAATGGGTGTAGTTGCTTACATTGCAGAGAAAGCATTGGCAAAAATCTGCTTAGAGATTTCTTTAATGGAGGACCAGACATATAAATGATACTATAAAGACATGGAATTGGAACAGTACAAAGAAAAGAAGAAAACACTGATATAAAGAAATACAAGTTAAGTGTAGCTTATGTTTCTTGTCTGCATAGTCGGCAGAAAAAATGGATGTATATGAAACAAAGAGCAGCATGATCTCCCCCCGACAACTGACATTTCCACAGAGAGAATTTATTTAATGCTGCTTCCATGGATAGCTAACAGAACGTTCCCCAAACTACACTACAGATCTCTCATTTCTGAAAATCCCTACTGTTGTCCCAGCCTCTTCCTATGCAAACAGTCCGAAATAAAGTGTGCTCTTTCAGAGACCTGAATGGCACACGACCATATACACAAGAGTTTGTTGCTCTGTGAGGTCCCGAAAAGTTCTTTAGATGAATTATGGGCACTCCCAGGAAGTCCCTAGGTATTGTTCTGCATTTACATGTGTGCACCCTTCTACTAACCTCTTTCCCTTCCCTTGCAAAACAAGCAAATAATGGCTTCGTTCCATAAGGAAGCTGGAATGGTTACTCATTCCCTTGGGAGAGATTTCTTTCAGTACGTATCAAAGCCAAGGCTGATGCAAGGATGATCTGCTAATGCAAAGGTGAACGGTTTGCAGCTTATCTACTGTGATACAATTATTTCAGATCATCACAGGAAAAACATATTTTAGGGTCTACTTAATTTCACATACTAAATCCCAAGATCAGGCCTACTGCAACAAGATTCTAGGTTAAGGATGGGTAACAGTTTGAGATCCAAACTGTACAGATCAATGCAACTGCACTACTACAAGTGAAGTATTAGAGGTATTTGCCTCTATGGTGCACAGTAGTGAAGATGCAGCTCCTCAGCTTTATGTCTGGACCCCCGTAACTGTACTGACTCTGCTCCTACGCTGAGATGTGCATATAGGTATCACTTCCTGCCAAGTATAGCTTTTAAAACAGTAGTTATTAGGGAAATTTTCTGTTAGCTACTGCTACTGTGCTCTGTCAGATGGCAGTGAATCAAGATTCCCAAGATGATGCAGAACACGAGATGAAGAAGACAACTACAAAGCCAGTGGTTCAATTTTAATACCTGATGAATTTTGCTGCTGCTGGGTGGGTCCCCGTGTACTGGTTGAAGGAGAGGTGCTAGCATCATCCTAGGAAGAGAAAAATAGGACTTTACTTAATTCTGGAGATGAAACACAGAGTCCTCTTCTGCTCCAGAGACCGGTCACAGTACAGGTGGTACAAAATCAGGTTTTCTTCTAGCACACCTGACAGGCACTGCTCTCATGGTATGGGCTCAAGTCCATTGCAGATTTAAGCTTTCTCCTCATTTAGCATGAGAAAATACCTCTTTTTTTTTTTTCCCCCTAATATGGGTACTTTGCCATGATTGCACTGAATCACTCTTGTTTCTGTATACCAAGGGAGTCTGAGTTACCGCTGAAGAGTGCTGGCTGGTGAAATCTAAATATAAAACATCCATACATCAATTTAGAAATGCTCTATAGAAACTGAGACACCTGCAGGAACACTATGTCACATCCCAGCCTTTCAACCCAGGACAGATACTAGTATAGCCCAGGCACTGACGTGCTATAAATAATGACATCACTCAATGCTTCTCCTGACCAGAGTGCTACGTTCTATATCAAGATTTAGGCTGTTTTCTATGATTTATGGCTGACAGATCATAAAACGTTAACCCATATTTTTGATGACAACATTATTTAGCAGCCCTCAAAATACACTCAGGCAAAGCATTAACTGTGTATGCTAAAAACAAAATTGCACCAGGTTTGGCAGAAGAGAACCTCACCATACCGTGTGCTCAAGATACGCATTAAACAGATTGAAACATCCTTCTTAATAGCTTGGCACTATCAGGAAGTTTGGCAAGGGCCGCAAACTCCTGCAGAGCTTCAAGGAGAGAGAACCAAAGGCAGAAAGACAGCACAGGCTGAACAGTCAGAAGCTAACTGGTGTCTGGGCACATGGGCACATGAGATGTTTTATGAACTCGCAGAGGGCCTTTGTAAAGGTACAGGTTGGTAACAGGGATGCTCTATGAGCAGCAAACCATGAGAAGGGACATGACATTAATCCTGGCCTCTTAAACCTGGAGAGATCTCTCATGCCTTAGCAATTCAGCATATAAAAAGAAGTGTTTTAATCTGTATGTTGAACTCAAAACTACAGTGCCAAGTTGTGGACAGCACACAGACAAACTGGTTAATGCAGAATGAACCCTAAGTCTCATTATAGTGTAAGTATTATGAATACATTTCAATTTTTGAATTGTCTAGTAGCTAATGCACTGTTTCTCCTTCCCTCCCAGAGATGTGTTTTATACACACTCTGAGGTTTGCAGTGAGCTGATTCTTGTATGCATGAAGGATTACCCCCCACGGTTCATGATTCACTCCAGCTCAGCTGAAGCTGCAAATTTAAAGTACGTTACACAGCCCTTATCTCAAGATGACTTTCCAGGAGGGTTCATTGCATCTTCATTAGGGGCAAGAATCTACTATCCCCTGAAACACTTGGAGCAGACCATGAAAAATCACCAATTGATCCTGTTTGGACAACATCTCACCCATGAATAGGAAGGCAATTCTTGTTTCTAGTGCGCTCTTCCCAGGAAAGGTAGAAGCATTTAGTTTTGATTGAGTAGGTATTACTGGGCCAGCACTGCTTGTCAGTCCCTGACACACACCAGGAATGAGAACAGGACTTTACAAGGCAGCATATCAACATATCTGCAAGAGCACAACCATGAGGAATCCTTCACTTACATTTTGGCTTTCCTCTTCCTTTTTGTCACCTGGCTTGTCTGACTGCGACGCTGCTTTCCTCCTTTGCAAAGGAATATGAGACAGGACAGAGTCAGCCCTCCAGCATCACATCTCCTGTGCAAGGCACCAGCCTCCATGTGGGAAGGCTGATTCAAGCTTTGTTGAGAGTTATTATTTACTAAGTTCACCTTACAGAGCTTGACAATGACCGAATACATTTGGCTGTGCAGGACTTGAGTTGGAGGTGAGGAACCCAAACCTTAGCAATATGACTCAGAGGGGCAATATTTTCAAGCCACGTTCAATAGAGGAATGCAGAGTGTGACAACTGTTTTTCCAACTTTGTATATTTATTTAATGCTTTCCAAAAGATTACATCCACAGTTCATGTTCAGAATTTCTTCTGAAATGATGAAGACATGGAGAAAAGTTGGAATCAGACCCTCTGCACTGGGAACTGTGTTTATCCTACTCCTTCTCTGCACACGATACATTGTTATCCTACTCATCTGCTTGTTTTACTACTCATATGTAAAAAAAGAAAATATCTTTAGAGCTAAAACCAAAGCATCTGTCACTAGGAACCTGTGAATTACAGTGTAACAGAATATTACTGATGGAAGGAGGGGAAAAAGAGAAAGCAAAAATAATTGAAATAGAGTGCCTTTAAATATCTGGTAGCTTGATATATCATTACAAGTCGTCTTGTTGCAGAATAAATTGGCTAGAATGTCTTATTCAAACTGAGAATCAATAATAAGTTACCTGCCAAGATGTTGTCTTGTTATTCTCTTTATGGTTTTGTGCCCAACATCCTGACTGTGCTGCATAAAAAAGTTTCCTTCCTAGTTTACTCTTCCTGAAAACAATAACTTTGGAACAAATTTGGTAAATGGCAGAATCACAGAGGATGTATTTGCCACTGTCTTTGAAGGTTACCACTCTGAAAGCTCTGCTACAGCAACACAACTCTACTGCAAGAGGCACCAAAGTGACCCACTGCTCAACCTAAAGGAGAGCACCTTGTCCCATACACAGTCTGCTGCAGGGCTCATGCTAGGGCTTACTTGAAATCTCAGTACAAACCTTTTTGCCAGTAATTTATTCATTTCTTCCATTAGTCCTCCGCTGCCTCCTCCACTACTTGTTCGATTGGCATCGCTCTTAGAGACCCCGCTGGGGCTGGACCCTCCTGAACCATCTTCTGGCTTAAGACAGAAATCAACACTGAAGTTAATGAAAATAATTTCATTTACAATCATACCCTTAATGATCAGTTTTCCTAATTAATGGGAGCAGTGATCACAACAAGAGGCTAGAAGTGCTCTGGGGTTGAAAGGAGACATATGTAGAACTTAATAAACTCAGTAGCGGTCTGTGTGAGGCAGTACATATGGGTGAATGATGAAAAATCCCACAGTGCTGTTTCTTTGTAATTACGTTTAGGTTACACAACCCCAGCCTAAGTGAACATTTATTTATGTGAGGCCTCAACAATTTACACTGGTGATTTTGAGCATTTACAATGCCTGTAAACAGTAGTTCACTGTGGCAGATACTACAAGGGCAGACTTTGCAGAATCAACAAAATCCTGGCAATGTGAAAAGCTGCAGCCATTTTCCAACCACTATCTTCTGCAGAGCAGCAATTCTACCAAACTTTCTACCTGCTCTACCAATTCCACCTGCTCAGCTGTATCTGCTCCACAGATTCCCATCCAAAAGCCCATCTAGCTGAGGCAGCCTTCGCTGGCTTTGCAGAACCCTGTGCCAAGCCAGGCCTTACTTCCCCACGGTAGCAAAGAGCCCACCTGCCATCCCCCAGCCACCTCCTTACCCGCTGAACTCTCCTCAGTTTGGCACCAGCCAGAGCAGCCGCGAGCCCTGACACCGACCCATCTTCACTGGCAGCCCCTTGGCCGGAGCCGGCTGGCAGCGGGGGTGGTGGTGGGGGAGCGGCTCCCATGGGGGGCGGAGGGACCGGGGGGGGTGGCGGAGGTGGGGGGCCCCCGGATGAAGCAGGGATCACTGAAGCACCGCTGGGATGGCCGGGTGGGAGAGCTGGGCCTGAAAGGCAGACAAGATGAATTATACACCAAGAGCCATCTCCTCCAGCTCGCACACCATGTCACATTCCCTGTCCCAGGGCTGCAGCCCAATAGCATGGGTAACCAATGCAAGAAAGTGTCACACACAAGCAGAAGAGTGGGAAACAGTGGATGCATCAATGGCCAGTCAGCTCTGGCTGTGTCCTGATCGGGGGATGCATCAATGCTCTCCTAAATGGTTGATGCATCAATGGTCAATCAGTACAATTGTATTCTCCTGCAAGACCCTGTCTCTAATAATAAACTTTCCTCCTCTCAGCTAGTACTTTATTCTATGCTGAAATCAAAGCATCGACAACGCTTCCTAAGCGGCACCTTTCATCTGTTCCTCTTACAGCCTTCTACATGTGGACTTCAAACTGCATTAGGGAGCAACATGGACTTCTGTTGACACCAGCCTTCCAGCAGAAGCACGGGCTACAGACACATACCCCCTTCTGTTTTATGGCACGTGTGTTTCATTGTATGGTCTCAGCCAACAAAATGCAGAACAGTGGGGAGTTCAGCCCCACCACACCACGGTTCAGTAAAGCCCTCACTGGCTGCAGGCGCTGACCAAGGTGGTTAATCCCAGCACAGTGCTTTGCCTGTAATGGGTCCGCCAAATGTGAACACTATCAGGAGGTTATTTCCCCACATCCTGCCCCCAGAAGAGGCTGATCTTGATATATAATCACAGGTTTGATTGTTCAGTAAGTGTTACTTTGAAAGGCAGGAGGATTTTAACTGAGGAATGTTTAAGAATTAACATTAGCAGTTTGGATTTCTTCTTATCTAGGGCCTTTTATAGCACTGCCTTATTTCTGTGGTTAGTTCTGTATTATTTCACACTCCCAATTTCATTCTTGAAATGAACCGTAGCTGCTATTAGAAATGCATTAAACATTTCAAGCCCTCTTTGGTTCACAAACATAATAGTAATTCATTGTGGGTACAGTTAATTGTAATTGCAAAACGACACCCACCTAATTAGAGGCTAGCCTGAGGCAAAAACTGAACCGAGTCAAAATAATGGACTGATGTAAGTTTAAAATAACTTTATTGAACTAAATGGATTTCAAGGACTTATATGAGCTGATGGACCGAGCCTCCAGTGGCTGTAGTAATATTTTTAGCAGAAAGTGGATGGAAATGTCTCAGTTTTCTGTCTTTTCTAGACATATTATTTAAGCATTATATGTGTGTATTGACAGGAATGGATCCAAGACACAAAACTGAGATCTGAATTGCAAATAGGCATTACGTGTTGCTGCTGCTACTCAGCAGGCTTTATACAAGCACTAGGAATTGAGACCATATGCAAAGTGCAGACCCAAGCTCTTGATCTGCCTGCATTGAAAAAGGTTTGCCCTCAACTATTAATGCAGCTCACAGTGGGAAGACAGTTTCTAGAAGTAAAGGAACTATGTAAGTGCAGAAGATTATGCATAGCTCTAATAAAATCTGTGTTGTATTTTTGCTGGCAACAGAAATACCACTCAAGTAAAATAATAAAAATCACATCCTCTCTGATTGCCACACAGACAACAAGTCTACTGCAGACCTGGCCTCTAGCTTACAAGAGCCCATCCAATAGGTCTGGACCAGCTGAATATAGGCTTTGAATGAAGGTCACTGCCAAATGCAATTGGGCTCTGCCAAATGATAAAAATCTCCTCCTGGGCTAATACTCTCAGAGCATGCATTGCAGCAACTCAGCTTTAGGGCCCTTGCACTGTAATTCTTGTTTTTGTCCCGCTTCTAGCTTGGGAGGTCCTCAGCAGTCCTGAGTGCATTCCATGCTTTTCCACCTTGGTTTCAGATGTAACACACAGCAGCAGTAGTCCTGGGTCTCAGGTCTTCCTCTAGCAGTCATAGGCAGTGTGAATGCAGCTTTTTATACAGCTCAAAGCTACGGCTTTTTACAGATCACAACTTGTTCAAAATCAGTACTTACGCAAGTGGGAAATGGCTGATGAAGTCATGTAAGGAAGGGTCCTCCTGGGCATAGTCACCTCAGGCCCAGCAGCATAAGGGGGAGGCAATGGAAGACAGTGTGATATGGGCTGATAGCAGTGCTGTGGGGGATGATGGGGCAGAGAGGACAGGGAGGGGGTTTGGCCCCAGGAGCCAGGAGGGCTGGCAATCGCAGGCAGCTGGGAGGCAGGTGCAGCCCCTAGGCGCAGCAAGAAAGCCCCCACCACACTTCTCCTCCTGCTCCTAGAGGAGCCCACAGCTTCAGGATGGCCATTCAAGGGCACGTTGGGTAAGGTTTCCTGCCCTGCTTTGTCTGTGGGTCCCCTGACACTGTCACATGGGGAAGGAATCACAGGCAAGAGGGTGGGACCGCGTGGCTGCAGGCCATCAGCCCTCTGCCCCAGGGATGTGTTTGTGATGGGGGCTGCAGAAGGCTGAGAACCACAGAGAGAGGAGCGCCTGAGGGGCTGGCAAGAAGCAAACAGAAAGTGGGAAGAAGGATGAGAAGGTGGTGGGGACAGGGAGGCCCGTCTGACCCGTGGTAGGACAGTCCTGAGGGCTGGGCAGGATGGAGGAGAGGAACCTAGTGTTGTTAGCAGCTCAGAGGCTGAGTGTCTGTGCAGGAGCTGCAAGGGCTCTCTGTCTCTCCACAGGCATTGCAGAGAGGATTTACCAGGGAGGTCAGGGGCAGCCAGTGGGGTAGGGAGGGTACTGGCATGGGGTGGTAGCAGAGGGGCAGCACCAGAGGCAGGGGAAGGAGGCTGGTGCTGGGAGGGGGGAGAGCACATTTTTATCTGCAAGGAGGAAACTAAAAGAACAGGGAAGACAAATGAAAAAAGAAAAAGATGGGTATGCAGTGAGGAATGAAACCAAGGCAAAGCAACGTAGTGAAAAAGGGACCACAGAATAAATGCAAACAGAAGCTCAAACAAAGCCAAGAGGAGACGGTTCAGGCACCTGCCAGGGGGCTTCCAGCCCTCAGGAGGACTGGGGCTGTTTGAAAAAATAGCCCATGGTTTGGAATAAGCTGTGTGCTCCAATGCCAGCAAGCCCATGGGAACCTGTTGTGGTTGTAAGCACCAACCTTGCACCAGGGGAGCAGCAAGGGACATTTTGTACACAGTAGTTGCTGCTCTGCAGCCAGAAGAAGATGGCCAGAACTCCCCAGGGGCCATATCCCACTCCCTGCATGTGCCCAGGTGGGATTTTGGCTGTGTTCCCTGATGCAGAAGAGCACACGGTAACCTCCACCCAGACAGAGCCCAGAGACTTCTGTCACTAGCTAAGGTATGTGTGTATGTGTCAATCTCTGTGGTAGTTTCAGGTAAAAAACAACCAAAAAGTTACAACAGCTGAGAAAAAGAATGATAAATGTGACCAGATTAACTGAGAAACTCCCTCTAAAACAAAAGACCAAACAAGACCATCCTGGCTTGTTTCCTGCCAGCGTTCACAGAGGCCAAGCCATACTCTATAAACTATTCCTGTCATCTCTTCACTCAGCCTTGTGCAACTTAATATGTTATAGAAGATTTTCATAAGCTCATTAAATATATATGTATTTTCCATTAAGCATACAGAAGACTCCTCACTTCATCACTACAAAATCCCCACAGATGATACTCCAGGGCTCCCATTTCCTCTGTGCTGCATTTGACTGCACCACAGAGCAATGGGGCAGCCCAGAACTGGCACTGCCAGCCCTTTCTGTTGATGTCCTCTGGGAATGAGGCGTCACTGCTGTGTGACCATGTAGCCCTGGCAAGCCAAAAATCCCCCTGTGCTTACCAGCTCTGACAGGCCCCACACTTGTCTAACTTTACCTGCATGCCTCATTCCTGCAAATGCTACAAAATCAAATCATCGCCATAACCCTCATTCCAGCATGGGCACAGGATGCACAGAGAGGTTGTTGAGTCTCCCTCCTTGGTGATCTTCAAAAGCCACCTGGATGTGGTTCTGGGCACTCTTCTCTGGGTGTCCTTGCTGAAGCAGGGGTTGGAGCAGCAGGACCCAGAGGTGCCTTCCTACTTCTACCATTCTGTGATTCTGTCATTTTTAACCATGTATATGAAACCATGCAAAACCCAACTACAACTAGAGGACAAAAGCAGGGAGAGACCACAGCTGCTTTGTTTGCAGGTATTTTATACATACCTGTGGTAGAAGTTCTTCTTTCCAGAGATTCTTGGCGCTGTTGCTGCTGCTCCATCACTTGTCTGAAACAGCAATGAAAAAACCTCCAGTCATTATGTATTCTTCATAATTTTTCTTAAGAGCTTTATTCACTCGGAGGTCCTCAAGATGTATGCATTGGGTAGCGTGAGCCAGTCCTCACAAATGCTGTTCCAGTGAACAGATGTGGTTTTGGTTTCACTCGCCCTGACCACAGTGGTGCCAGGTGCTGGGGATGTGCAATCAGGACAAGATCTGGCACCTGCAGGACACCACAGATCCTTGGGCAAGGGGCTGCCTGATCCACGTCAGGAAACTCCACAATGGGTTCTGCAGGAGACATAGCCAGGAGATGGGTTCTATAGGTCCAGGAGAGCACGGTGGCCACACATGCTCTCAACTCAAAGCATGTCAGCATCCCTGGGGAAGAGCAAGAGGCATCTCTCATAGAATGGCACACTCTTCAGACTTTCACAGATCAGGAACCCAAAGGACTTGAAGTTAGAATGAAAATATATTACATTTGTTCTGTGTTTAGCTGCTGACTGTACAAAGCCTGGTGTGCCCTGCTGCAGGGCTGTCCCTTGCTGGCATAGCACAGCTTTGCAGGTGAGCAGAACCACCCTGCTGTGACACATCCCCGTGCCAGGAGTACCTGGAGATCCATGCATGTTCAGCACAAAATTACATCACTGCTTTGGTTGTTTTGCATCCTCAGGAGCTGCCAGCTCCCAGGTTGCCCAAGCAGATACATGCAGAGAAAAGCCTTTTCACAGGCTTCACTTTCAAGAGACGTGCAGTTGCTAGATGCATCAGCAGAGGGCTTCTCTTGCATGCTGTAATACTGCAGAAATTGCCAATACTGTCCCTATAACAGGCCCTTCCTGCCATTCCGTGGTTAAAAAGAGTGAGAGCTAAAACAACCAAGTGTTTTTTAGCATGCAAACACTGAAGGCAACTCTGAAATTACCTTCTCTTTTTTTCCTGCAAGTACTTTATTTCTTGTTCTGTACAGTAAGGCAAGCTTACCTATAGGCAGCACTTCTTTAAGGATTCCTTACACAGTACCTTAGAAACGTCTCCTTGTTACATTTTTTGCTCTACTCATACTTTCAAATGAGTCTGCAGTTTTCTTATTTCCATAAAAATAAAAGGTATTTTTTTATGGAAAAAAATATCCATACAAATAAAGTTATGTTGTGTAGGAACAAAAAGAACGTCTTACTTTGCAAAAACAATCTCCCTGTGTTTCAATTCTAATTTAATAGATGGATTGGGAAAATCCACAACGATAATTATTCACTACGGACAGATCAATCTTAAACTGGTATTATGTTCAGGTCATATGATCCAGCAGATACAGGCAATTTCTAGGAAATCATTACAGGCATCTGGAAAAATTATTCTATGTACAAAGTATAATGCGGAAAGTTTTGGGGGACAGCCATAGTTGACTGAATCCAGTGGTTTCATATCAGCTAGAACAATCTAAACCAAATAGAAATCAGCACATATCTTGGCTCTTACTGGATAGCTATGTACTGAACACCGATACTACAGCATCAGTTTCACTGCTGAAATTCCAGTTCTAAACGGACATACTAAGAATGCCATAAGCATGCTGTTCCTTTCAATAGCTTGGCACTTATTAGCAAGATTTGATGATGAAAGACTTGATGTGTACTCTCCTTTTTAAACCTTGGGCAAATTCTAGGTTCATCCAGAGGTACAGATCTGGAAAGGAATGTGGGTAAGAGATATCCAAATCTCTTGAGCCCCTGGAGCAGATGCAGGAGCCAGGTGCTCCTCAGAACAAGGGTCAGAATGGACATTTGAAGTCTTTTGGGCTCATGCTAGCCTTGTCTGCCCTTGGGCAGGAGCAGCTTGTACCAGCCAAGCACATCCTCCCACACATGCTAAAAGGAGAAGTTCTTACACTCTAAGGAAGTCACATTTGTTCCAGTGGAACTAAATAAAGACCGAGATTTGCACAAGGCTGCTTAAGGAGTGTACCAGGAGTAAAGTACAGGAAAGGACAAATTGCATCCTCTGACATAAAATGTGTTCTTTAAACATTTGTATAAAGGTCTTTAAAAATTCTTCAAAGCAGACAAATTTGCACGGCATTTACAATAACTTGATTTCCTTGCCTGCTTACAAGATGTTAAAAAAAACAGAGGCCTAAAATTAGGCCTGCTCTATGCTTTAAGAGTGCATTAGCATAATTAAAGCTGAAAATCCTCTAGTGCAGATGCAATAATATCTAAGTGCATATACTGGCATAGCTTATTCCAGTCCAGTGGAGCAAAAGAAGCCTTCCCAGAACCATGTGCCCTGTGGCAGTAGAATAACATCTACTCCAAGGGCTTTTACCATCTCTAAGCAAACAACAAAAAAATCAATAATTAAAATATTTAACTAAAGCTGGTCACGTGTTGAATGCACAGACATAGACACCTGAATGTGAGGTCTGAATTTTGCACAGTCTGCACATTCAGCAGCTCCTACTGGCTCAATCAGCATTGAACTATACCTTCCAGCCAGGCTGAGTGGCACACAGGCACAGAGCAGGAGCTCTTCCCTTACCTTTATAATAGCTCAACTACCAGAGTAACCCTTACCAAGCCCAAGTGACATATCATCACACACTTAACGGTCACTGTAAATCCCTGTTAAACCTCAGGCCAGTTGGGGTTAGTCATAAAAGAGCAGGGAAGTAGTTTCCCTGCATTTTCCCTATAATTCTTGCAGAATGGAAGGGAGAATCACATGGAGGGTTGTTTGCTCAGAACTGGACAAGTATGCCTTCTGCTGGGCAGGGGTAGCTGGAGATACTGCTGCTACAGGAGTCTTGGTTGAATCAACAAATCTGAAATGAAATCATCCTCCTAGTTTCATTATGGAGAAGGCATTGAAGGAATGACATTCTTGCCCACCCTCTTCCTTTGACATCAAGGAGACTACTGCTGGTGGCTGGAGAAAAGGCTACATGTAACAACGGCACTAAGTTGAGACGTGCGTATAAGGTGATGGGCATGATTTGATAGTTCCATTTGTTAGCCTGTTTAGAGCAAAGCATTCATAAAAGGAATGGCATATGATTCTGGAAGTAATCATACAATGAGCCTAAGTTATTTCTGACAGTGCATGTAGTCCATTCCTGGACAACGTGACTAGCAACTGCCAGTAAGCAACCCAGAACAGGGTATGGTTAGGCTTTCTTAATTTACTTGAGAAACACACACTCTATAGACTTGTTTTAAGCATATTTTATCATTAACTCTGAACCTCAGCATGCCTCACACTTGCCTTTATGCAAAGAGTCTACCTAGGGCTTCAGTTCACCCTTATTACAGAGTCAGTATCAGTAATTACAGAACACTCAAAATCAAAACAAATCAGGTATGAGTAGAAAGAACGGTGCTTATTAGTGAGCAAGGATTGCATACACATCCCAGTTACAAACTGGAAGCCTACCATAATTGGCCCAACTCACCTCCTTTGTGCTTCCATCTCATCTGGAGATGGCCCATTCTGGACCTGGCGCTGGGCAGCTGGACCTGCAGAGAAAACAAGAGAATGCTATTGGGAATGCAGCAGTTAACGACTTTTCCAAAAAGTGCTTCTTCTGAAGAGGGTAAGGAGAGACATAAAGTCCCATGCCCAATTTGTGGAACTGGACCAAATTCCCCATAGTTTGTAGTGTCACTTGATTGGACCTTAGGCTTTGGTGCGAAGGAGCTGCAAGATTTTCTTGTGCACATACACGTATACATGAGATATTTCAATAAGTACTTGTGATGAAAGAACTTCAGGGTTTAAGTCAGTTACTCCTGTCACTGGCTAAACAATTCCATCATGACAAGCCTTAGCCAGAAGACAACACTTCAGACCCAAATAAGTATTGAATTGACATTCAATAACTCTTTACAGAGCTGGTTGACAAAACTGCAGATATTTTTATTTGCATATTAATTTAAGAAGCTGGACAATTTTCCAGATGCACAGGGTACATTATTCCATGGACCCCAAAATTCTCTCTCAGATATCTTCAGATGTGAAATAGTTGTTTTCTAAGTAATGATTAATTTCATTGTTTTACAGATTGAGATTTCTTACAGAATCACCACAGTGCAGCAAAATGTCATTTGTTTCTAGAACTCTTTTCTAAATTTTTTTTTCTTCTTCTATTTTACTGACTTCTACACATTCACTTTGTTAAGCATGACTTTCCTCTCGAAGTGCTTTAGAAGTGGAGTACTCCTAAAAGTCAGGCAAAAGAAAGCAAGCGTGACTAGAAGAGGAGAAGGAAGCTTATTCCCTCTGTAAAACAAGAAGCAATGGAGTGAGAGCTGATCAGATAACGCCAACTGAGGGAGGGCACCCAACCCATTGCATGTAATCCAGTTCTAGAGGTCAACCACAGTCTGTGGCACGGGGATAACTGTTCTGTGTTATTGCAGAGACCTGCAGCGATTGGAAGCGACTTTGAGGAAAGCTATTTGTAGCACTGTCCCGGGACAACAGGCTGTTCTGTTTTCCATTCATTTTTGTTATGCTCAAGTTATCTACAGCCATAAGAAATAACTCCTTCTTACATTCTCCCTGTGATCTTACTGAAACCAATCCTTTATGCTACAACAGTGTGTAACCTTCACTCTCAAACCCTGAAGAAGAAGGTTAGATGTGCCCTGTTTCAGCAACTAAGATTTTGCCGAGGCTGGTTTACATATTTACGAGTCCAACCCAAGATTTTAGGTCTATCAATTGCCAGAAACACAAATGTTGGCAGGTTTTTTTTTCTACTCTGGAGGTCTGGGTGTTCTGAGGCAGCATCTGATGCAGTCTGCAAACTGCTTAATGCTTTGCAACAGCAGAGCTCCCTGGTTCTGCTGTCCTTGAGCTTGCTTTTAGCACGCTCAGCCACAGCTCGCACAGATACTGAATATGGGAATTATTTTTGGCTTGGTTTCACACGTGTGTTCTGTGGGGTACATACAGCAGCCACCTGTTTGATTGAGGGCTTTTTTTTCCGTTCAAGTGGACTTTTCCATGCTTAACTTCTCTCCAACGCTTTCAGGCATTTCTCAGACATGAGCAAGCATGACCAGTAAGTTCTCCTGGTAACAGCACCCTCATTTAAACACTCTGCAGGCTGCATTGCAAGCTGCCTCCTACTCTGCCAGCCTTTGGGAACAGCACTTCTCATAAAACTGAGAGACAGTTCTGCTTTTGACCCATGCATGGTTCCATTGCTGTGGCAATCTGCATCTTTAGCAACTAATTAATGCAGGAGATATGCGGTGAACATCCCATCTTTCCTCGCTTCGTTGCTTTGTAATAATGAACTGTGCTTTATATAAGCAACTTTGGACTCAGCTCAAGGCAGATTCTGGGAGAGCACTGAAGTTTCCCCTCTTTCCTTTTTCTCCTCCTGCTTATTGGAGAAGGTTTGCAGCACTGAGCACCATCCCCATGGCTGGAGGTGACTGAGAGGACTCCCTGCAGTGGATGATGGTGGCTGGGTGTTGGTGGCAGCTCCTGACACCTCCCACACCTCTGCACCCTGCCTCCCACTGGAAATAAACCTCCTTCCTTTTACTCATGCTACAACTGCACATACTGAGTGCATGCAATAAAATGATCACACGAGGTCCATTTCCCCAAGCAACCCGAGCTTTGTGAAAAGCCCAATCTGAGCACTTACAGGTTTCCATTCATTTTAAGCACTGGAAGCAGTGCACAGTTTCTGAAAGCCCTATAGCCTCATGGTGATCAGAGACCAGTGTGACAAATGTGCTGGGCTAAGGAAAGGGTCTATGGCAAGTGCTGAGAAGGAAACAGAGCTGAGGCTGAAAATTTACATTCAGCATATGAACAGAATGTGATGATTTTGTTGGGAAAAAGCCTCACAGCAGATTATGGGAGGAAAAGAGGTGACAGACAGACAGATGCCTCTGCCTGCTGCTGGATGGTTTCTGCATGTGCTTGGATGGTAGGAGAGTCAGGTTCAAGCACCAGGTCTGGCCCATCACCACATATCATAGGAGTTTGCACAGGTCTTTTTTTTTTTTTCCCCCAGTCCAAACACTCCTTGAACTCCTTGAGCCTATTCCATGTCCACCACCTTCTTGAAGAAACTTTCTCTAACCTCCACCTGACCCTCCCCTGACACAGCTCCATGCCCTGTCACATTCTGTCGCTGTCACCAGAAAGCAGAGCTCAGCGCTGTCCCTCTGTTCCCTATGAGGAACTGTAGGTTTGCTGTCGGCACGTCTACCTGTCCTGGTGCCATGTCCAGCATGTCTTGGAGATGTCCTGGCATGGCCGGGGTCCACAAAGCTTTAGCCACTATGGCAGCCAGCACAGGAACTGGACAGTGACACTGCGCTCAGACTCATTAGCAGAGACAATTATCCTGGACAAAGCACTGACCTAATTAGTTTAGATAAAGCATGTAGATAAAGCAGGGTGTCAACACTGCTTCGGGGACCCGAGCTGATGCAACCAGCATTGGATGACACAGCACACCATGCAGACCCAATGTCCGTGGCCAGGTAAGGACTGTGACAGAGAGCCGCAGTGGGCAGAGCTTGGGCCCCTGAGAGTTGAGTTTTGGCACTGACCATTCAGGAGAGTGCTCATAACCCCCTTCAGGGCACACAAAGTCACAGGAAGCAGAAGCACCCCATGGAACAAGAGGGAACGTGGCCAGCAGGGCAGGGCTGGACTCACCCAACATTGCCAGCTCTCATGCTACATTTACCTCCCCTCTATTAAACATTAACTCCACGCAGATAGACCTTCGGAGAGTACTGCTCACAGGCAGGGTGCCTCCACAGCCTTTATAACATAACATGTTAACTACCTCCTATAACACCATTGACAAACTGGCCAAAGTTTATCTCCAGAACTGCAAAGAGTTTTACCAGCCTTAATTAAGCTTCACCGGTCCTGGGAGGCTAATCTTAAGTAACTGAATCACACCCAGCCCATGCCTGCACAAGTAGCATTCGTTTGCATCAATTTACCTACAGGTGAGACTTGCAGTCAACAGTTAAGGTACTCTTCATCTGAACGTGCCAAATGGTGCCTGGCAGTGCTATGAGCCTAGGGCAGCAAAAAGTCAAACATCCTCCAAAAAGCACCCCTAGCAATGTTGTACACAGCCTCATTTTACCTTATACAACACTGAATTTTAGGAACCTCCAACTTAACGGCTCTTAAATGCATCATTCCCAATATTACAATTGCTTTATCTTTTATCCTTTCACCTGTAAGATTACTTTCACCCAACACAAAGCACATCCTCCTTACACTGAAATAAGGGTGTGAGCACAGGGATTCTGCATGAAGTCTGTTCATTCAAGATAAAAACTGATATACCATTCCCTGGTGCAATTCTGTGCTGTAGATAAGGCCTAAGGACAGTGCCAGAGCTGGAAAAACAAGCCTGGTATTTAAAATGGGAGTGACTACCCTAGCATTGGTTCACATCTCTTGCAAGCTAACAGGTTAACAAGTTAAGCTGCCTCGGTAACAGCTGCGTGTAGTGTGCACAAGTGTTTGGGGTTTGTTTTGCTTTGTTTTTAGGACATCAACAAATGGAACTGCAGGGGCTCCTACATGCACAGCCACGTGCTTGTGCTTGCTCAGTAAGCATAATGGGAGAAATGAGATGCAGAGAGGAGTTACCCAATAACACTGTCACGCAGAGACCCCGTGCTCCAAGGTGATTAGAGAGAACCTGTCCTCAGTGCACCAGGAGCACTAGTGAGCACATCAGCAAGAAACCAGCGCACCTCTGAATCCACTGCTAAAGCTGTCAATTCAGCTATTTTGCATAAAACACGATGGTAATTGTTTGATCCTGTCTCTTTCTCCACAGTGGCACAGTATTTATAAGCTTTCATGCTGGCGTCTCAGTTAAGATAGGGAAGAAGAACTGAACTTTTTCTGACTGCAATAAAGATGACTCGGTGCTAAAGTAACCCCTCTAGTAAGCAACTGCACTCCGATAGCCAGGATCATATTTAATATGTAAAGGAAATGGCACAGGTGCACTTCATCTCAGCATCAGGAGCATAGTTTGGGGTACCATACACATAAAAGATAGTTCTAACAGCTTTAAAAGAATTTTAAAAGTTGATACAGGTGACAGTGTGAATGGGAGGTATTCCACAATGAGATCCAGGGCTAGTGGGGACAGTGTCTCCCCTATCACCCAAAAGTGGCAGGAGCAACTATTTTTGCCTTAGTTCACACTTTCCATTGTTACTCCAGCTTTCTCTTGATTCCTAGGCAGAGGGTTTGGTTGAGCCATGGCTTTTCTCTAGGGAAGCTTTTCTACCAGCAAACCCTGTGCAGGACCATCCAGGAACAGGTGAGCCCCGTTTGGCTTTCCAAGAAAGAGAGCACAGCCCGTAAGGTGTGTGCAAGGAACACCCACACAGGGCAGGGAAAGGTGGCCCTGGAGCATCCCAGGGGGGTTCTGTTTGCTGCACTGAGCTCAGAGCCAGTGAGAAATAATTCAGTGAGTGCCTCATTAGGCACTAATGAAACAGGTGGATAAGCCAGCCACCTGCTGCCAGGTGGTAGCACCAAAGTGACGTGGGGACATCTCTGTGCCCCACAGGCTGCTCACCTTGCTTCCAGGGGCAGCTTCATGGCACATGAGCATCATACTTAGTGAGGGACTGATTGCTTCTGGTATGGGAGCTGCCTCTTGTTCTGAGAAAACTGCGTGTGCATGAAAAACTATGGGACTAGCTGTCCATTTATTTATTTATTTTGGAGGGAAAAAGGCAACACTGAGTTGCTGAGGATGTGACTCCAATGTTGTGGGCTTCACAACCACACACAGGAGACACCATAGGACGAGATGGGAATCAGTGCCAGAACTTAAAAAGCCATCTGTAAAATTCAGAATGATTAGGCTAGCTAAAAAACATACTTAAAAACACATCTAAACAAGCCCACAAATACTTCAGTTCTTACTTTCCTCCTTCCTTTAAATTGTTTTCATGATGTGCATCAAGCCTATTTTCCTATTTTTGCATATAAGCTTTTTAATAAAGAACAAGATCAGCTCATAATCTCATGCCTCTGGCAGTAATGAAGCTTTAAGAAATATGTCAAATATCATCAAACTCTTGTTAAAATCAAGAGGATTAGAGATACCCCACTGCCACTGCATGGTGATCTGGCTAACTCCAGGGCCCAGTCAGTAGATGCTACAAGGAAGCCAAGGGTATAAATCAATACTCTCCATCATACAACATATGACAAAGATATTTTCCTGAATATGGTTTTAATGAGGTACTGAGCTGTTTTGCTAGGTGCTGTCCCAGCACAGCAGGTCAGCACAGGCAATGCCAGGTTCATGCCCTGCAGGAAAAGCACTGCTGGATCCACAGAGCACTTTCCCACGGGCTTTAGGGACCACGCCTCAAGCCCCACATATCTCTCTTGTAAAATATCAACTGAGCATCTTCCTTCAGCTGGGTGCCACCAGGTGTGTATTTGCATACGAACACACACACATACCTGTTCATGCACATGTCATGCTTACGATTCCTTTCATCAAATAACAAGCTTGAATTCATGTTCACACACTTGGTTTGTCAAACATCATCTCTAGTTTTGTTTAACAGTAAAAAATTATGACACATCAAATTAGAAATATATCTATACTTAGTGTAGCCTGGTGCAGCACCCAAGGAGCCTGGAGCACCACAGTCTGTTCCTGGCCCAATTCCCCATACAACATTGCAAGGCCAATCTCCCTTTAAACAAACAAACAAAAAATTGTTATTATAAGTGTCTCTTTCCTCTTTCTTTCTCCAGTGAGGCAGTAAGCTCCCCAGGGCAGGTTTTCAGTTTTTACTTCCATGGAGAACAGCGGGGCCTCCAGACCCACATGTGCATTGAAGCAACGCATACATACAGAAAACACCACATTACAAACACTCATTTTGCATCTAGTTAATGGTTAAGACCCAGACAAGAGCCATGTTAACAAGATTTAAATCCCAGTGCTGCTGTATGCCAACCAGAATGGATGTCTGTACCTGGACAGGGTGCTAGAAGGCAGAGGACTTTTCTACAAAACACAACTAAATGAGGACATATTTGGGGATTTATAGAAAAATGTGGAAAAACAACATTAGCAACACTTAGTACTCATTGATAATAAGAACGACAATCTCATACATTCAATGGAAGAGCAAAGGAATACAAATGCAGTGCCTGAACCTGTCCACACTCACACGAGAAGCCAAGCCCCTTGCTTAAGGGAACTGAAAGTCCCAGCAGCTGCAGGACCCAGAGTAACCTCCCCAGCCTCCGGTTTCATGGCCCAGTCCTCACTTCCAGGAGGACTGACATGAGCTGACAGTCACAGGCAAGTCCTCATGGAGGAAAGAACAAGTAAACAGACACGTAACTATAGAAAGTATAAACTTGTATATAACGCTACCCTTGTTCTTAGCTATTTTTTAAACCAGTAACTATTCCACGAGTATAGATGCTATTTATTAGCAAGTAAAGACAGAAGCAATCCAACATGTTGATTCACAAGTCACCAAACTGTATTTCTGCTGTAACGACTTCTGATCTAAGAGCCTTGACTAATGCTGGCATCACTTGGATCTAATGGGTTTTGTCTTTCAACCAGGAACTCAGCATTCTGCTGCTCTATCGCCAGAGTTAAAAGCAAACAAAAGACAAACAATCAGTCGATAAAATACGGTTGCAAGCCATCACCTAGAGTGACCTGGATGGAAGCACAGAGCATTCCCATGCACAAAAGCCCAGCATCCACAAAACCCAAGCTCCCCCTCCCTCTCCCACCAGAGTGCGGCATGCAGGGAGATCTGTTTCACCTACAGGACATCCTGCACAGGACGATGCAGTCACAGTGGCAGAGGCAGAAGCAGTGCCAGATCCATTCCCTGCTGACCATAGTATGGCAGCAGCCTCCTCAGCGCACTGCTCTCCCCACCGTCCTCATGCCCAGCACTTACCGCCCACCCTGCCGCAGGCCAGGTTTCATCGAGTGTAATCTATCCCCCGCTACCTGCACAGCGCACCCAGATGCTTAAATATTTAATCGGGCCCTCTGCTTTGCCTGTTGCAGTTCTTCAGGGCGCCTGGATGCCAGGCTTCACTGTCTGGCACATTGTCTGGACAAGAAGAAGCACTCCTGAAATAATAACATGGAAGTCAGAAAGAAATTCCATTTTCTGCCCCTTGCCCCAGTTAAGACACCCATAAGCTCGCCTAGATGGAAGTAATTAGTTCTGCAAGCAAATGCAGAGATGTGAATAATAAGAAGGAAAATGTTAGCTTGTACTGGGGAAAAAATGATTGCAAATGAACACATGGGATCAAGTTTACTGGCGGTGTAGCTGCTGAAGTCAAAGGGTTACACCAGCGATGAGTGCAGAGCTTTTGTATTAAAATAAAAGTGTGAACATGCTGGATTCCAAAATAAATATGTATGGCTTAGAATCCCAACCCACTGTCTTTCAGTTCTTTCAACATCCCATCATTCTTGAACTCCCAACACTTTTCTCCCTTTCTGCTTTCCTCTCTGTTATGTAAGCATGGCAGGTTTCACAGAAGGCCATCCAGTTGAAGCTAAGGGACAGTTGGTACGAGGAGGACACACAGAGTATTTAATCCCTGTTATCTTTGCCTTATCAATAGCTCTTCCATCCATCCCTTTCCCTTCTCCTTGCCTCTGTGTTGCTCTGTGCAGTGCTGACTTCATGCAGCCCCAGCTGCCCTAGGGAAGGTATCTCTGTAGCCTCAACAAACAACAAACTGAAACGACTCTTTTAGAGCACTCCGTGTTTTGGCTCACTGAACTTAGCAGGTTCGTATTTATCTGATACCTAATTTCTGGGATAGCTGAATAGAAACTAGAAGGCTTTGTACAGTTAGAGTGGATGAAACCCCAGGTGGAGGTGGGTTGCTGTCTGCCTTGAGATATATCAAACAGCCACACCTTCCCTTCATAAGCAATACAAATTCAGCACAACTGAATAGTTCCTCCCTCCCTGTTCCTACTTTCTACAATGTTAAAAACTATCTGATGCATATTCTAATAGAAAAACTGCTTATCACATGCTTTCTAATGCTTTTTGCTATGAATTATTTATGCCCCATTTTAAAACTATAGTACCTATACCTCTCAGTTATCAGATTCAGAAAAAAATGTATTAGCTAATTAATATTTGAGACAGTAAAAACTCTGTTAAAAGCAAACTACCTTTTTCACTATGGCACACAGATGGTCTAAATTCTACCCACATATGCCCATTCTTCCTGCTAGCTGGCATGGGAAGTCCATCAGCAAACAGAAGTTTTACACCCAAACTCGAGTATAAGTTCAGGTTCCCATAATTCTGAGAGTCCGATGCAATTACTTTCTGAGGGCTTAAGAAAATCCAGAAGTAAATGTAAAATAGTGGCATTGAAATAATGGAATTATAGACTATGTTTTATCAACAGGACTTCAGTTTTTCTTGAGCAAAAGGTCTGTTCAAACCATTGCATTCTGTGTTTAGAGAGCGCTCCAAGTCCTTTTTGTTCTCCTTTGCTTTCCTCCTACATTATATGATGAAGGAAAACATCCGGCTTCTGAAATGACCTCCAAAATGCTGACATACCCTACATCACTACTGGATCCACTTTTAAATAGTTCATTCAAGCAGAGGCAGTATCACCTTATGACTGTGAATTCCAGTTACACCTAGATGGCACAGCATGGCTCTGGGTGATCGCCACAGAGAGCTCGCATGGATGGAGAAGTTCTTTCAGGAACTCAAGCATGTACTGCGAACTTAGAAACTAAGAATCCACAAACACATCAACAAGAAAGAGATCCTTTGGGATTGGGAAATAACAGCACAGTTCAAAGGGAAAGTAAATAAAGAGCCTGAGAAAGCAGCTGCCCCAGAAACTATGATGCATGCCATCACCTCAGCTTCCTGCTTTGGACAAACAAACTTATGATTTGCTAAATATTAATAATATTTGTGTAAGTTTGAGAAAACAAACTAACAAACATTGAGTTCAAATGCTTTTATAAGATCTATATAGCTAATTAAAAAAAAAAAAAAAACAAGCAGAAATCTCACAATTTCTAACTATCATTATCTGACTCTTCCTCACAAGGTTACAGGCCAGCCTGCCTGAGGCAGGACAGATGATTCCTGAACTAGCAGTACCTGCAGTCGCTGTGCAGAGGATTTAAGTAGCAATTCAATGGACCATCCCTGATTCCTACATAAAAAGCAACCTTGACCCTATTATAATCATGAATTCATCCCAAATGGCTAGAAGGCAAACTCCCATAACTAACTTCTCTTGTAATCCATGTAATAGAAAATCAATTGTACAAATTGCATTTTGACAAACATACATCTCTAATGAGTCCACTGAAAAGGCTGAGAAACGCTTGTGATGCCCCACATTTACGTAGTGCAGCAGCCCTCAGAAAGGAGATGAACTAGAAAAATGTGTTTTCTTTTGTTTTAAAAACAGAAGCTGGCAAACCGTAACACTACAGTCCATAGCAGTGAAGGTAACGGACAGCTCTAATCCTGCAAGTGCTAGCGGGCAGGTGGGCGGCTGTCCTACAAGAAGCCTACTGCAGGAAGTCTGTAATTAGCTGTCTGAGCAACTACTGTTTATATCTAGTGATTGAGCGCATAGGAGCCAATATGCTACTGATACAACTGTCATTTTAATTTCTGTACATTTTGCCCTTAACTGGAAAGGTGGCTTTCCCTTTTTATTCCCAATATTCATTTTCCATGCTTTGGAAACCACTTAACAGTTAAAAATACAAAAATCATGCTAAAACTGAAATAACACTATCAAGTGAACAGAGTGCTCCGTTTTCTGATTTTTGAAGCATCCTTATCCACTAGCACTCTGAAGAGCTCTGGAAAACATTAAAGAAGGAAAAGAGTAAATGTCTGTGTTTCTCGGCTGGACAAAATACACTAAAAGAGCCATGGTTGTCCCATTGCCCATACCATTATAGTCCTGTAGATAGAAACTGGTTTCTTCGGTAGAGGATAAGTGCCAAATGCTTTGTCCTGTTTGCAGAAGCTGCGTACACTGGACGAGGTTTAACTCTTGCTTTTGCCTCTCTTTGCTCCCAACCTCCACTCCCAAAGGACTCCTGACTGCGGAGAGCTGAAGGGCTTCCCAATAACAAACCATGCTCATGGGATGACTGTGACTCTACAAACAGCACTCAAATCCCCAGCAACTTAGCTGGTGTGAGATTGCATGGAGCAGACCTGGAGATGGCAGAAAGCATGCTGCTCCTCTCCACATGTGGTCTCTCTGGAGCTGCTCCCTGCAAGGAATCGTGGCTGAGCCCACAGTGAGCTGGGACTCCTGCATGAAGCTGATGGATCCTCTCCCAAATTTCTCTGCTGCCCATCAGAACCCCATGGCATGGTAAGAACAGCCACTAGGAACATAACTTGATTATAGCACACTGTTTTCTAAATGGTCTTCTACACAAAAGTTTAGTTGATTTAATTGATTGAAAATGTTGAAGTCTATGCTACGCAGCTACTAAGACCATTCGGTACAAAGGAAGTGCTGTCACGGACTCGACAGTTCTCAGAGGGCTCAACTTTAATTAATGTAAGCTTGCACATTGATTATGATTCACTTGAAAACATTCACAAAGTGCATTCTGTTCCCTGAGAGTCAGAGCAGGCATTTCGGGCCGACTGTGACGTACATTCTGTACAAAGAGAAGCCTTCAGGAAAACCTCAAACCTGCTAAACTCCTGTACAGAGGCAAGCAAGAGCAATTCAGAAAACTCAGTTTTGTGAACACAGCTGCATCACCAGCTATCAACGCCAACCCTATGGAGGGATGAACCCTCCCCTGGTGGCATGTCTGCCTAGCTTACAGCAGGAGCTTGGCTTTGACTCCACATCTAACTTTCAGCCTTGTAAATATAGCTGTGATGAGTCTTATCCTCAGTGACTAAGCCACAAGCTCTCCCAAAATACCCATAGATCCAGGGAGGGTTTAGAAACCTGAATATCACCATGTGTTGTGGCTAGCTGCTCAGTGCCCATGACTCACTGCTGGGTGCGCCTTTTCTCTCGAGCCCAATGCTGTGAGCAAACCTGTCATCAGTAATATACTTCTGCTGGGCTCTGTCTTGCCAGCCACAGCGGGACCTCTCTCGCATGAAACAGGCTAAAGGAGGTTTAATCATCGCTTTGCTTTTAGACGAGGTCTCTGTCCCAAAACCTGGCTTTCCCTATTGAGAGGAGGCTGGTATGGTTAGTGGCTGTGAGACACCTGTGACACAGTGTGTACATGTTCCCTCCCAGCACAGGAGTTAAAAATATCTGCTTAGCCTTGGAGGCTGAACTCTCTTTGAAATGCAGTGAACAAGACTCAGCTGCCACCTCTAATAAGATGGGCAGCTCCTGCAGTCTGCTCTCTGTCACAACAACTGCTGCCCTGCTCTTTCTTCTGCTGATTAACTTCTTACCATTTGAAATTGTAGATGCTTTGCATTACAAGGAGAAGCTTGGAGGAAGGGAGAGCAGATAAATCTTTTAAACCATGTTAAACCCAGCCTTACTCACAGCAAAAAGGCTCTTTGAGGTTATTCTTGAAATCTCTGGCAGCCCTGCCTTTATTCCCACATCTCTTACACTGGGGTTGTTTCTCTATCCAAGCACCCCCCCTTAGCCCCACTCTGAACTCCCACCCAGAAGTAGAGCACACCAGCAGCATCCTGACCCACCTCCAGGGGTCCACACTGGGACTCACACAGCAGCACCAGTGAGGAGAGGAGCGTTCCCAGATGCGGTGTTTGGAAGTGATGAGTGACTCAGGAATACTTAATGGGAAGGTACTATGTTCTCTATCTCATGTAGTTATTAAATCAAGATTGTGTCTTTGTGAAATGTTCTAGCACAAATGGCATTACGTGCTTGGTACAGAACCTGCAACAGCAGGACACTGCAGGTCTGTGTTGTGCACAGAGGTGAGAGCAGACAGCTTCAACGAGCTCTGCTGGATCTAAAAATCAAGGAATCTAGCATCACTGCTTATCACTTCCTTACACCCAAGATCTGCTTCACTCTTCTGGGAATCTGTTAAAGCTCAAAAGCCTGCCAAGCTGGGAAAATTACCGTGATATTTCCAACTACTTTCCCCAGAATGTTACATTAAGCCTTCCCCAGCCCCAAGCAAGCTTTGCCACTTTCCTTCTGAGCAGCTTTGTGGGGCTGCTCCTCTCTGAGCTCCCTGTGGCCCCTCTGTGTGTCCCCTCTCAGGTACTCCCATTGAAGGAACTGGGAAGCTTTCCTTGTTGGTTCCTGTCATGGACACGAACATTTCTTTGGAAGCACTGAACTCAGAGCCACAATTCACTAGCTCAGCCAAGCAGAGCCTACCAGGCCTGCAGCCACCTTTCAGTTCCTGATGTGATACTCTAAATAGGAACCACACTCATCAAAAAGCTGGAAAAATAATGATACCTGACATCAGAAGCATTGGACTGGTGATGCATTTGCTCTCTGGCTGCCAAGGATGGGACCTGGCTGATCCCTGCTTCCCCATCCCCAGCACAGCCAAACACAATGGAGGGGAGTTGAGAAACGTGAGCAATTCCGCATCATGCCGCTGAAGCTCCTCATCTACGTGTCACCCAAGCTGAACTGCAAAACACGGCTGCCTGGCCTAGTTATCAAATGACCTGAAATTCAGCACGCTCATCTGCCCAACAGCTGCTTCATTGACGGAGGCAGGAGCTCCTGCCTGGCTGCTGGCACGGGGCCATGATGGAGTTGGGGCCCGGCGTGCACACCTCATGATGCTCCCAGCCCTGCACGGCGTGGCCTCAAAATGTCTGGAAGCCTTCAGTTCTGCACAGCAAATCCTTCCTTCTCCATATTTATTTCTCTATTGGATCATTAAAAAGAGATTGCAGAGACCTGGCACTTCAAAGGGGGAAAAGCAATGAACCATTCTTCCCTACCAGCTGAAATGAAGGTGAGGTTGGATCTTGTCAGATTTACTTCTTTCTAGTGAGGGTGCTGCATAAATAATAAGCAGCACCAACAAACCCACTTCATTTTAGGAAGGCGACCTATATAGAAGCACAGTAAGCAATACAGAAGTAATTGTAAGAGTAACTGAGTAAGCTTTGTGCCTAACACAGCAAACTTAGTGAGATAAATAATTTCAACAGATACTATGAATTCCATTTTTAGTAGTGACACATTCAAATACAGTGACACTTTGTGAAGATGCTTTGATGTACAGCACGTTACATTTTTCTATACTATTGACCAAGTCTAGCCACATATTAGTAAATCTTCACGGTATTTTTACTGCAAAACAGTATCAGTGGTAGCTATTTTGTAATAGAAGAAGCAGAATGAGATGTTTATACTGTATTGTAATACCCTTGCTTCTATGCAACTATATTACAACTATATTTGTGCAAGGTAATAGCTGCTAATCTGAATCTGGACTATGATATTGTCTGGGATGCTTTGGTTGGCTGGGTAAACGGCATTTCTCATTCCCTAGCCCAAATGAGAAGTGAGCACCACACAGGTTCTTAGCGCTGTGTCTCAGTACTGGAAAGTCAATAGTTTCAAACTGCTAACAGTGTGCCAAAGCAGCATCCATCTTTTTACAGCTGGTTGTAGCTGCTGCTGTGGTGTCCATTCCTGCATTAAAAAGACCAGTGCTTAGCCTAACATAGGCCTTGCTCTTGGCGTACTTCAAGGTAGACTCCAGAATCGTTTCTTTACCAGGAGAACAGACTGTAAGTGAGAGTACAACCATGAATATTTGATTAGGGACACATGAAAAGAATCTGAAATCATGTGGTACCAAGAGTTTAACTCGAGTATGCATGAGCAAGCAATGTAACTAATATTAAATGTATGCTTGTATTTTTCTTGTTCTGCAGCGTTGTCTACATATCTATGTGAATTAAACAGATTGAAACCCCCCAGTGAGCAACATCGGATCTAATTGTAGTGCAGAATGTTTCCCTAATGAATTTCAGTTTTCATATTTTCTCCCACAAATGGTGTTATCGCATTACTGAATAAAAGAAGATTATTTATATGTATGGTAATTTATATTAAACCACTTATGTTTGACTTAATTATGTGAAAAAGCTATTAGAAACATTTTATATTAATATATTTTCTACCTGTGAGCTACCATCATTGATGCTTTAGCTCTATTCTTTCAGATGCTGTTTGCTAAGTGTGGAGTGCTAACTCCACGCATCACTAACGTGCACTGTGTTACTCACTGTCCTACAGAGATGATGAAAAAGACCAACAAGTCTTGATCAAATCATGGGATTCCTGTTTGCTGCATAGGGACACCCTCCAGCCTGCACTCGCTCCCACTGGCAGATATCTACCATTAGACACAGTGAAGGACTGCTGCCAAAACCCTGGGCCTTGATCTGTGAGCCAGCTACATGCACAGAATGCATCCAGCATGGCTCAGTGACACCAATAAACAGGAGCCTTCCCAGAATAACACACCGTAAGTGGGAGGTGAAGACCCAAGTCTGCAAAGTGCTGAGCTCCACATGAGAGGAGCCTGCACCCCTACTTGCATCACTAGGAATCATAGGTACATTCCTGCGACGTGTTAAAGTCAGTACCATACAATATATACTGTTCCACAAGTCCTCCCTTCCTGTACATCTTACTTATCCTAAACTCCTCTACTATCTTGAGGATGGTGCACCAAAGCGTTGTTTTAACCTTCTCTTTCATTCACTCAGTGTGTCTGAGCAGAAGCAAGAGCTCTGGTACTGACACTTGGGCAATTTAAAGTGTGCTGCAGAACAAACTGCTTCATATTACTTTCCCACCTTTTTGGAGCACTTGCTAGACACTTCTAACCCAAGTTGAAGTCAGATCTGTTTAATTTTGGCCTATGATCTTTAATAAGAAGGCAATTTTTTTTGGCTGCACTAATAGAAGGTAATAATAATACAATTAACACAAAGCGTTTTGCAATAAAATAATATTCAATCTCTGTGCAATCTTAAAGTGTTGCTCTGTGAACTACAGAAAAACTACTGAGAAAGGCCAGATAAGATATTTGGTTTTCAGCTTCATCACAATGGACGGCTAATTAAATGCTTTGCTAATAACAACATTCTATGTTTGAGGAGATAAGACTAATTACTTGTTGAATTTCGGTGAAGTTCTGCAGACATGTCTACATAATCCTGATAACAAAACAGCTAAAATAACTTCTGTTCAATGGTACAGTTTCATCTCTTTTCTATCTCTCTACTTTTGACCTATCATTAATGAACGTGAAGTGTCACTGGTGGAAAGAAATGAAGGAATCTGGGATTTCTTAGCAAAAATTCCATTACTATACAAAACATAATTGTCAAATTAACACAATGACAGCAGACAGTCATCATATAAAATGCTCAGGAAGGCAGTGGAAATCCCTCTGTTGACTTAAGGGAAACCAGAGAACACCTAGGATTATTGTCATTACAATATGATGTTTGTGATTGGAATATAATCTGTGGTCCCTGCCATACTATGAAGTTCATTATTTTCAACAAATAATTATCAACATCTTGTCAGTGACTAGGGGAACCGAGAGGCCCTTCACTTTCTCGGTTCTCTGGACAATACTCAGAGTTTTTCCAGTGCTGAAGCTGATCTTACATCAAGATAGTAGAGTTTTAGCCCATGCGCTCCATGCTCTCAGCAAGCACAGCTGTGATTTGGAGCCATAGTATGCAGCCTAAATTAAAAGAAATGCTTCTTGTTCCTGGGGCAGTCGTGCCATTGGTTTCATCTCCTCAGGGCAGGCCTACCCATGGGGCAGGGCCCTGCTGAGAAGGTATGTAGCTCAGGTGAGATAAGTAGGTGGAGGATGAGCACACCACCCTTATCAGGAGAACTCAACTGTTTGTTCAGCCTGGAGGGGAGAAAGTTGAGGAATGATCTTAATGCTGGTGTCAATGCCCAAATGAATCTATGGGAATGGCACAGCCCTGGAAAAATGTGGAGGATTCTCCATCCTTGGAGATACTCAAAACTCAGTGGGACAAATCCTTGAACAACCTGGTCAAATTTCAAACTCAGCCTTGCTTTAAGTATGTGCCTGAACTAGTGATCTCAAGAAGTGCCTAAAGAATTGTCTGTGAAGACATTGTGGAAATTAAGGAAGCAAATATCACTAGTCTCCATAGCATCTGCAGAGCAAATAAAGGAACTTCATCTGACCACGCTTTTCACTACAAAATGAGTTATCTGCTGATGCCCTGGGGTCCATTGAGAAGTTTCTAAAACTTAATTAAGGTAGGGATAAGGTAGCTACTTCAAGGATAATTCAGCACGTAAGATCTAAGAGTACTTAGTACTCTCCCAAATGCTTTCCTGAAGTTGACCTCACACACAAAAAAAAGGGACCAAAAAGTAGGATGCTTAATATTAAAATTTCCAGCAGCTCAAGATCGCTCAAATAGACAGTGCTACGCCATATGCTACAACAAATTAGTCAAAGCTAAAAGGTTTATCTTCACTCAATAATGAATAATTTCATGAGACTGTGACAGCTCAGGAACACTGTTTGTAAACTTCAAAATTTGCAAATGAGGTAAGTGTCCTAAATGATGACAGTTCAGTGCTACTCTGCTCTTCTTGTGTCAAGGAAGAGTTCTAGATGGAAGCTTATGATTGCTCTTGTAATTAGAAGGAGTTCTGGTCCAGATAAGTGTCTGCATACTCATACATGGATAGGAAAAGAAAAACACAGAGTTAAAATGGATAGGGATAACAAAGGGAAAAGGCATGATGAAAAACCAAGAGCTACGGGCTTAATGAAACGTGGCTGAACTGCATAAACAAACACTGCTACAGGTTCTTGTAGAATTTAGGAAAACGCCCTGAGCACACGAAATGCAGTGGTTACCATGGTAATTTACATACATCAGACAAGTGCTGTAGCTCTTTTCCTGTTTAAACTCCCAACAAAAAAAAAAAATACAGGATGAGGTACAGACAAGCAAATATCTTGTATGTATTGGTGGGAGATTACTCACACAAGCGCTTCCCCAGGGGTCGGCTCTGTACCTGCAGTGTGTGACTGCCCTTTACAAGAGCAGGGGTCACAGTCTGGGAACTTCACCAGCTGGATGCTCTACACCTCTCCTCTGCCTTTCAAAAAAAGGGCTTGGGGAGGGGGAATACTGCATGAAAAGGCCTCCTTTCCAATTTCCAAGTACTATAATTTGTGAAGGGAACAAACTAAGGGAAGGTGGGAAGCAGCTGTGATGCTGACATAGCAGAGGGTCCACCCTGTCCTGCTCCCCCCTGCATGTCCTCACCAGCTGAATGTGGGCAACACTGCTGCCTGTTTGAAGATACATGGAGGACCAAGCGTCTCAGCTGTGAAAGCCCCAGGCAGCCCTGCAGTAGCTTCAAAGGGTTCGTGAGAAAGAGTATAACCTCATGACAGCATAGAAAGAAAGAGTCGATGCATCTGGACATGCTCTGATAGGGTGAAAACACAAACAAAACAAGAAGAGGTTATTCTCAGGTCTGTGCAGAGAAGGAAGGTACTGGACAAAAAGGTACGCAGGTGAAGGCTCTCAGCTGCGAGGAGTTTTAAATGCAGACAGAAAACAGGATGGGACAGGGATTGCACAGGGCAGACTGCCTGGGTATGGCACACAGAAACAGCAACTGCACTTGGAGAGAGATCTCAGAACAACTCTTCTGGAGGGCATCTCTGCCTGTGGTCTTTCTTCCTGATGGATGCACACAGTGCACACAGCTGCTGTGCTGGTGCATGTGGTCTTGGAGAGCAAACAAAGGTACACTCGACTGAAGATGGGAACAAGAAATAACAAATGACAAGGAAACGCGGAATCAGAAGTTGCCTTGATGATAAAGGTCTCTGTCTGCCAGAGATCACATTCCCATCGGTAACAATGCAGAACTGCTGAGGCTACAATTTCCTCTCAATGAAATGCTTCTGTAAAATACTTCTTCCCTCTGATAACACAGCTGTGTGCTGAACTGCACCATTTGTGAAAAGAGAGCGCTGCATGGACTCGCTAAAGACAAGGTTCCTGCCCATCTCCTGCCTGCCCCAGGGCTTTGGGAAACCTGGGAAGGAAGCTGGCAGCATGGCAAGTTCTCTCAGAGCACAGAGGCCAGCATGTTGCTCCTCTGCACTGCAACACTGCAGTACCACATGGGTCCTCCCACAAGGACATGGGCACTGCTTGCATGTGAAGTGATGGACAGTGCCACGGGATGGCCAAAGGGGCTGCTGTCAGCCACACACTCAGCTGCAATTCCAAATCTGGTCTGCAGTGAAAGCAGAAGTGGTGCATTTAACAGCAGACCTGGAAGGCTCATACTGTTTACCCACTTCAACAGTTGAAAATAATTCATTCTCAGAATGTGAATGTCTGCAAAATGTTGCTTCTGTGCAATGCACGAAGTAATTTATGAGACTTTCTCCATCTGCAGTTTCTTACTGCCCTAAAAAGAGAGCAAATGAGAGGAAAAGAGCAAATGAGACTGTTTTTACTCCTTATTTTCTACTTCACAAAGGCTCCTTCTTCTCCCCCTCAAATGGGGAATTTCAATTCAAATAAATACTGACAGGATAATAAATTTCTTTAAATATTTCATTGTTTTCCAGAACATCTAGTGCTTTTAGGGCAATTGAGCTGGAAGCCTATCATTCTCATATTTGAAAGGCTGGCTTTGGAAAGGCTGCGTATATTTCTACCTCCTGACCAGCTGATGTGCTTTAATCATATTTTCCATGAAAAAATGAATCAATAATCATCTATAATAATGAGAAATCAGGACCAGCCTCAAGCTGGCAGACTTCACCTTTCTACCATCAGAACTGGACACTGGGATGCATGCTGAGGACCAGCAGAACCAGATACACAACCAGTGCTGACAAGCACTCAGAAAGCGAGCTGAGGGTTGGTTTTGAAGGGCAATGAACATTTTTAACTCCCACAGCTGACAGAAAGAGCTCCTCAGCTCTTCTCAAAAAACTGCACAGTAGTAACACACTCACTCCTGACCCACACTCATGCCTGGACTGATATTTGAACAAGGGAACGAAGGAAAAAAGTTCCAACATTAGACACTGCATTGCAAGGGGCAGACAGACCTCTTGCAAGTGAAAGAAGCACACATCCCCATTGGCAAGGGAGGAAATGGGTACAGAGCAGCAGTGAAGGGCTCCACAGCAGGACCGCAAGAAAAACAGAAAATAGAAAAAGCTCTTCTGCAAAATCTCTCACTTCACTCGAGTGTCCTTTGCAGCAGTACTTAAGTGCTGAGACACGAAGATCTTACTTGTTCCTAGCCCGTTTTAGCAAAGCAGTTCTGAGGTCTGTAGCCACATACTGCACCTCAGGCTGTGCTGCAATCTCTCACCCTGTAGCAACTGATACACACTGGAGACATATTTGACACTTAGGTAGAAGTAATAAAATGATTATGTTACAAACAGAGAGGAAATTGTCACTTACAGCATTAAAGAGTTGTAATGAAGCCCTTTTACCCACAGAGACATCACAGGCACCAAGTATTTATGTCTTCTGTAATAGCAAGGTCTATTTTTAAAACATATTATTCGAGATAAGGAATACTTTTTATTTAATAATCAGTTCACAATTTTAACCCTATTCCAATACATAAATACACAGATATCTCCTGAACATTTTTTGTTTGCTTCTGAGGGCTGTCCCCCAACAGAAATATATTCACTCCTCCTGCCAGCAGTCGCAGCAGCACATGTATGTAATGGAAAGCAAGAGACCAGGATCAGGTGAAACCCATCTATTAACAACACTTCAAGGAAGTTCTGGGGGACAAATTTACCCTATTAGGAAAAGTGAAGCAGAGACAGCTGAAATGTGGATCTCGCTATTGCCAGTCTCACCCAACAAGTCCTGGCTGAGTTTATGAGCTCTGCAGTCACTCACACGTGGGGATGTGGGAGCACTTTGCTTCTTTTTCTAGCTAACGCTTCTTCCTGTTGAGAGCTCAGCTTTCACTGAAACAACGTGAAGCCAGTTTTGTGCTATCAGCACACTCCATCCTCCACTGGCTGAAAAGTACGTTAACATTTCATCATCCTTCTGCCCATGAAGTCTGTGAGCTGCAAAATCACTTCCTTCACAGGAATTCTGTTTCCTGACAGCAGCACTGCACAAGGCAGTATTGGCAGCTTCCACAAAACACTTCCTCAGAAGTCTCACCTGGTAGGAACCAGGGCTGTCCTGAGGCTGGAGTGCCACAAACTTGATCCCACACTGAGTTAGGGCGACCATACGTTTCTTTGGAATACAAACCCATGTGAACACGGTGCATTATTTGCATGTATGGTGCGCTATCGTTATACCTACTCTACATATGAAAAGATATTAATGTATGGTAGCATGCACTGTCATCTGATAAAATTTTACTGAAATTTAACTAGGAAATCCAACAGAAAAGCTCTTAACTCTCACAACTACTGTCTGCATTTAATCCACACAAGGAATGGCACTGGATCTTAATCTGACATGCAAATGAGTATAAATCCTTCAACAGTACTCTCTAGCCAGCAATCACTATAAACGTGCCCTCATCTTTATTCCCCCCAAACAAATTTCTGATACAACAAAGCCCTGCCAACAACTTCTGAAAGTCAGTCACTGAAAGTCTTGAATGCAAATCAATCCAAAGGCAAAAGGGCTGCATTGCTTGATTTCTGCAAGGCATTCCAAGCCCACAAGTTGCAGCTGCTTGTCCTCCCTTCAATCCAGCTTCATAGAATCATAGAATCATCAAGGTTAGAAAAGACTTCTAAAATCATCTAGTCCAACCGTCACCCATTACCACCATCCCACTAACCATGTCTCTCAGTGTCACAACTACACAATTCTTGAACACTTCCAGAGCAGCCTGTTCCAATGCATTACTACTCTTTCTGAAAAGAAATTTTTCCTAATATCCAACCTGAACCTCTCCTGGAGCAACTTGAGGCCAATACCTCTCATCCTATACCACCAGCTGTCTGATACTCTTAAAAAGAGCCTGACCATGTGATACTGATTTAAAGATTTTGTTTTTTCCCCACCATGGCCATGAGCCACAGAGTGAACTCTTAAGCATTCTCCTATTAACAGAGACTTACATAAGGGGAACAAGATGCTCTAACAGTATAAATAAGACAAAAGATAAAGAAATTGAGGTATAATTGTATCTACTCTGTAGGCACTGAGCTCTGTATGGCTCAGAATGCATGAGGAAAGCTCAGTAAAAAAAACTTAAAGTCTCTAACCTATGTTAAACTAGGAAAAAAGATAATAGAAAATATATCTAATTTTAAAACATATGAAGAGAAAAAATATCCATTCTCAAAAAATACAAATGAAAAAAACCTGTATTAAAAAACCTACTTTATCTGTTTCTGACATAACATGATAAAAATGTTGGTTTAAATTATGTAGTGTGAAGGCTGACAATATGTTTTGCAGTTATGTTTAAATAACTACTGTTCTCACATTAGCCATAAATGAATCTTAACACTAAAAATAGCCCATTAGAAAATAATGTGCAATCCAGTTATTCAAAGTACTGCTGACCAGGAATCATTGCTACAATACTTCCTCTACTGCAGCAGTGGAAAATACATGTAAGGTAAAATCTGTGGTTTAAATTGAAAAACAGATAATTATAAACAAATTATGGATAGGCACAGACGTGTGTGTGTTGTTGGTTTTTTGACTAGGAATAAAAGCTAATTTTCTTTTAAAAAAAATCACAATCATAAAAATCATTTTAGCATTTAAAACAAAACGATTTTGTTTTCAAAGCATACCTTAAATTTGAGCTTTAAAATGGAAACACAGAAGAATGCTTAGTTTGAATTTCTCTACGTTTTGATTTAGAAAGCTGGGATTTTGTTGCTGACATCAAGATAACCAAACATGGTATGTTATATTACGTACATCTGAAGGTAAAAGTGAAAAGAAAGTAAGTTCAGAATGAAAAATATATCCTTTATCTTCTCAGGAGGGCCAAAACTTCCACTTTTATACCGGTAAAACAGAAAGTGTTATCAGATGTAATGCATTTCTGGGAAAAGTTTTGGTTTTCATTGGAAGTATCTTGAAAAGTCTTGAAAACATTATATATATATATATATATATATATATGTATATTACCAGCACTGATAGAATGGTGACACACACATAAAGCTCACTGCAGACCTCCCAGCAAGTTACCCAGGCTTGGGGCACCTCAAGAATGATTCAGAGAAACACCCAGGTTGGCTGTTACTGCATCTGTAGTTTTGCAATGGTTTCTCAATGCACTGGGATAAAAATGCCTTCCTTGTGTGTTAAGGTTTGCTGACCAAAATGCCCCGTAACTCTCAAGGCTCAATTTAGTGTTCCTCTGTCCTCAACTTTCTGCACAATTTGCAGTGTCAGTGAAAGCATTATTTAAAACATGGTGGTGCTGAAAGATTTGACTGCAAGATAATGGGGCCAAGACAAGAAATATATTCAGCACAACCCTAATTAGGTGATTTCTAGACATGGCGGTATACTCTGAAAATCAACAAGAAGGCAGCTTGGGGCTACATCTCAGGCTTATGATATAATGAAAAGCCACCCAGGGGCGGTATCCATCCTGCTTGTGTGGAAATCACTGTAATAACAGCCAAATAAAATTCAGTTCCTGGGCTTAGAGGGATATTGCAGCAGATAGCAAAAAAAGGAATCAAACGCAAGCTAGCCTGAAGAGCAATGTATCTGTGTTTATTATTCAAGCTTTAGCCCTCAAGTCTAAATACTAAATTTAGACCGATCAGAGCAGTCAGAAAGATGAGGAATAAAATGATCCACGTGAAGCACAACCATGCTGCCCTTTGGATCCTTGCCTTTTTCCACTTCTTAAAGCCACCTTCTCACAACCCAAAGGTAACGCTTCATTTCTCTGAGTCCAGCAACCTGTCTGCACATTTTGGCCATGTGTCCACTGTGCACGCTCATCATGCTGGGTGCCCATCCTGAAGCATTTTGCATGCTAATCCTCGCCAGCCTTTGCATTAGATGTGCCATTCGAGTTAGCAGCAGCACTTAATGCATTAGCAGGCTCTGGTGGACAACAAATGGCTCCTTGCTCTTCTCCAGAGTTCATCAGTCTTGCTGTTTTGCTGATTCAAAGCATTTTCCTTTGCATTTAGCAAGGCCCCTGGAAGATGACGCATGGAGTCCAAGCCCAGAGTCATTTATATTCTGGATGCTGATACTGATACACCAAAGAAAAAAAAAAAGATCTCATAAATTAAAATGCTTAAGATGTTACTGCAGTCACTGCTAAAAGAAGTAAATGTAATAACCGAATGAATAAATATATTTTCTCCTGAATGATTGCATGTGACAGAGGTAAAATAATCTTGTGCTAACTAGAAACCAACTCAGCTTGTGGTTCTGAAGAATACTTTTGGGGAATAAGCATAATTTCATACTTAAAAATACAACCTCTTTTCAAAGTAATGGTTGAAGCAACAGCCCAGAACTGCACAACTGCTGCATTTCAGGACAATCCCCATCCAGATGGGTCAATTTCTAACATATTCAGCCTTCTGAACCCCTCTTGTTCCCCATAAGCAGCAGTGTGGCAGTCGGGTACCTGCAGTCCTACTCCTCACCCCACAATGCCACAGGAAGCAAACATTTTGCAAGTTCAGGCAGCCACAGGAGGTGCTAACTACTCTCAACGACTTGTGACCATGTGTATTTTTAAAAGTGTAACAAAAACCCAAGATACTCCACAGTCAACACTGAATAATATCTGTGCTGAGCAGCCAAGTAACACAACAGCAAACATGCACAAATGCTGACCAGCGTGGTATCACCTGCTGCCAAAGCACTGTCCCATGATGCCAGCACACCAGATGCCATGTGGTCAGCTACGTGTATATTTAAAACTGCTCCTTGATAGCTCTGGGTAAAGTAACCTGGGACATTTGCTGCCAGATTCCATTACTTACACGCTGTCATTCAGTATTTAGTCTGAACTCACCAACTGGAGCCTATGGCCATGGAAGATCAACAACTGAACCAACCTAGAGCAAGATCTTCACCTGCATTGGCCAAGAACAAAGCATTTGCAAACATTTTTGACCTAAGCTTACCACAGCTGGCTTTGAGGATCCAGACACTTCTGCAAAGATAAACAATGCCCTCAGACATCCACATCACCTGCTCCCTCCTGCCTCTCCCGTTCCTATCCCCTAAGACAAACAACATTAGACATCCCCAGCTATCAAACTTCTGGATGACAAGCTTCCCAGCATGGTCAATGCACATACTGTCAGTTAAAATACTAATATAAGTTCTTTACCAGGAGAGTGGTGAGGTGCTGGAACGGGCTGCCCAGAGAGGTTGTGGATGCCCCATCCCTGGAGGTGTTCAAGACCAGGTTGGATGGGGCCCTGGGCAACCTGGTCTAGTAAATGGGGAGGTTGGTGGCCCTGCCCGGCAGGGGGGTAGGAGATTCACGATCCTTCAGGTCCCTTCCAACCCAGGCCATTCTGTGATTCTGTGATAACAATTGATTTATCACTAACAACACTTTTATTCACAATAAAGTTTTGTATTTCTTGCAGAAAACCATTTACAATGATTGCTGCTAATTTGCCTAGACAACATTATGCAAGAGAATATATACTTACAAGATGACAAATCACGGATCATTGTCACCTACTGCAAATAACTGTTTCTGAAATTCCTGCTTCACTATGTACACTGAGGCCATATCTCCTGCACTGCCTCCTCTCAACCCCTCAGAAGTCCAAGTGTGATGCAGCTTTACTGCTGCACCTCCTGTTTAACTCTTGCATTGATACTAGGAATATGTTTTAGGAAAGCACCTCTAAGCCAGATGCCTCTTGCAGCAGCACTCTGCCAATTTGCATAACACCACTAGAAAATGCAAATAATGAGATTTTTAATTCCCTACCTCCAATCCTCATTGCTTTGCTTAACATCAAAATGTCTTCCATACACTGTGTAGCTGCCCAGAGATGTGGTGGATGCCCCATCCCTGGAGATGTGCAAGGTCAGGCTGGATGGGGAGCTGAGCATCCTGCTCAAGCTGTAGGTGTCCCTGTTCATTGCAGGGGAGTTGGACTGGATCACCTTTAAGTGTCCTTTCCAACTCAAACAATCCTATGATTCTATCACTGTATGGTCTTAGAAGGAAATAAGCATCACCCCATTGTACAAGCATGATAGCTACACTGATATGCATTAAATATAATAATAGAACCATAGAATCATACAATGGCCTGGGTTGAAAAGGACCACAATGATCATCTAGTTTCAACCCCCCTGCAAAGTGCAGGGTCGTCAACCATCATCTATGTATCTGTTGCCCAAACAGCAGTGGTTCACTAGACCTCTGTTGTCATTGGCCTCAAAGTCACAATCTTCCTATGTGGGGTAGAAATTGAACTTATCTTTTCCACAGTTAAGATTTTCACAGTTAAGAAGTGAACAAGATGGGCCTCTCAGGTGAGATTTAGTGAATACTGGAAAAGTGGGCTCTTTTAAGCACTTATTTTTCTCCCTTTGCACAGAGGATAGGTCTGCATTAAAATAGAGCAAAAGAAGCACAGTAAATGACTACTGTTGTTTCCCTTCTATTTAGGAAATGAAATAGGGTACATTTCTCCTTTACACCGCCATGCTCACGTTATCTATCCCCAGCAGCAGGCTGTACGGCACAGACAAGGATGCACACAGCTTTTCAGGCGATGCATTAACCACCAGAGGGAGTCTCTGGGAACCAGCAGTGGAGGAAACGGAATTAAAATTGATGTTTTACAGGGTGCACTCCAGAATACTAATCAAGACTAACACATAAAGCAATCCATGCAAATCAGATTGACAGTGATTGCTTTGCAGGGTTTAGCTTTTTGCCAGTGGAACTAGAGCAGATTTTTAAATGCAGCTCCCAGACGTGAATCACGCTGACTTTGCTTCAGCTGTGCAGCCGAGCACGTACAATTGGAAAGGCTGCGTGCACTTTGTGAACCAAAATCACCTCTTTGCAGCTGACTTCCTTCCTGAACTACAGAACGACCTGAGCCTGTTCTATGCCATTGCAGCCATGTCTTGCTTTCCACCATGCCACAGGGCTGGGCAGCTTGCTGAGCCACCTTCCCTCAGCACTGTGGTCACCTCCAGGGGAGCTGATGTCTCCCTGCAGAGTGTAAAGAGAACGTACACAATTATTATTGCCCAGCTTAAAATTCCATTTTCAGATGGATCTCCTCATTGAGAAGAACTGGAGAAATGACATCTCCACATGAGCCCGAGGTCCTGTTTGCAGAATGTCATCCACCCTAAAATTCCTGGCTCTCTGTCTTGGTGGAAAACAAGATGCTGGATGACCGCGCAGAGTCCTTTAAGAAGGCAATTAATAGAATTTGTGTGAGCTCTCTGGGGATTACCAGCCAGCAGCAGAAGCTGCTCTACATGCTGTGCTGGCGGCAGCATATGGCGATGCACTCAGCGCTGTGAATTAAACAGCAGATTTGCTCTCAGCTCAGCCTGCTGTCAGAGGGCTGCAAGGCTCTGCCCAAACTCCTCAACTGTACTGCTCTGTGCTGTGGTCCTAAACGTCGTGTGCTCTGATCAGGAATGCATTTTTATTGAATGCTGCCCCTGCAAGAAACTGTGGTATGAAATGAAAGCCTAATTACAATATATATATATAACAGTGTCAGTTTTATTTCAGTTAAGTGTGAAAAATCCTCTTAGCCCAGCAACTTACTCCTATTCACAATTACTTGTGAATTTCTTACCAAGTTCACCTCTGTATAAAACACAACAATCTGCATGCACAAAGACCATCTGCTTGCAGAGCTAAGGCAGTCAGAGAAGTGACAATCTGATGAACATTGCTCATGTGAATGCACACTCACACACATATTCTTGTGAGTTGTCACTAACTGTCCCAGGGAGATCCATGGAGCACCATTAGTAATACAGTTTACGTCCTTTCACTTCAAGTTCTATAGCTTATTATTAATTAAATCGGAAGTTTAATTATTCTAGTAATCACTAATTAATTATAGCTGTAATTAGAATTAATTATTCTATTAACTAGGAAGTTTGAAGAGGATGACAGCAAAGCTGTCATATACCAGAGAAGGGCTCTTCACAGCAATGTTTTACTAGTAAGTGAAGGAAAACGAAGTAAAAATAGGCCTTGTTTTGCCAAGAGGGGCCTGGTAGAGGCACGAAAAATACATATCCAAATGTTCTATGGCATCTGTGTCTTTTCCTATTCCACAAAGACAGCCTTGCTCAGATATAGAAGTCTGTACTACAGGTGCCTACACTTCCACTCCAGTTAACAGGAGGACTGCAGCCACACAATTATATCTTATTTGGAATGAGAGGTAGCTAAGGAAGTTAAAAACTATTGCAGAGGGAGGGTTATTGTAGGGATTGGCACCAAGCCAGGAATTCAGAAAATCTACTAAATAAAGAGCTGCCAAATTTCTTGCCAGTTCATCAACTAATAAACCAAAACCTACTGTAACCCTTATACATTTCTGTCTCTCAACTCAAGTTAAACAGTGATATAAATAAGTTACGTTCTTGGTTTTGTTTTTTAAACACTAGAATTAAACATCATCATAATTATCAGAATATCCCACTTTTGCAAAATGATTCAAAATGAATGCAATATAAAATTCCTGTGTTAGGTATACTTAGATAGCTATTAATGTTGTAGAATGTTGGAGGTGTCATGCTGAGTACAATAGCTTGGAAGTTTCAATAGTTTACTTTTCCAAAAATAGAGAGTACAGGAGCACAGCACCGTCTTAAAAATCAATCCTTTTTTGGTTATTCAAGTTAGGAATGCCTATCAGTTATCACTTCCTAAGTCTGGATCTGTGTAATTACCGTCAGAGCAGACTGCCTGGCCATTTTTTTTTCTTTTAAGAATAGGATTATCTCTCACAGCATTTAAAATAATTTGTTTTCGTTGTTGTTTTTGCTCCTTTCTTGTATTGAGAGCAATTTCACAGAATGCCCTTTCCAATATCTGGCTTTAAAGTAGTGTGGAAGAGTGCAAAAACAGTGGAGTGGGCTGTCAGTATACATGCAGAGTTAAAGACAGCATCATTGTTTTGAATGGAATTGCAGCACCTCTAGCCCATGCTGGGTCTGAAGAAGAAGAAAAAACACCTCCTCAAATGCAGTTCTTGTTCTGATAGGAATGGAGTCATATTAGAATGAAGCCATCTTAGAGACTATCCTAGGACATTAAAATATCGAAGCACTTTCAGAATGACAGAAAATGAACACAAAGCTGAAAGTTTACTAAAAATATCAAACCTTTCCCAAGGGGCAATTTTTCTTTCACTGAAAGAAAAGAGATGTCCAATCAATCAATAAATGTCCCACGATCTTTTAGTGTTGAACAAAACAAAATGCACTGAGACTCGATGTGCCAAAGCACAGCAAGGGAAAAGGTAAATAGAAAAACACTGCTTCCATCACAAAACACCATTTTTCTTTGCACAGCTTAGAAGAACAGCAACGGACCAGGAAAAGAGTGCAGCACTTGGGCTGGGATCCTGCAAGGGACTATGGGAACTGGGAACTGACATCTACCACCCTCCAGCATTTGCTGACATCCCACCATGCTGTCCTATCCCAAAATCATGCCTAGCATAGGAGGAGCAGACAGATATTCCTCCTTCTACCACATTGTCCCTGGGGAGAGGATGAAGAGGAGGGAGAGTGATGCAGTGCTGCTTCTGAGTCAGAGCATCTCCAAAGGCAAGGCAGCTTTTGCACTTGAATGGCTCAAGGCTAAGCTCCTGTCATGGCCACTGATTGACACAGGGCACTGTGTCCAGAGTCCAGGCTAACCCCAGAACAGAGCCTTTGCCGGTGGGGAGGATAAAGAGGCATGTTAAGCAAGGAAACATTCTACAAATGGTCTCCAAAAAACAATGCCCAAAATTTGGCCTACTCTGCTTAAAGGTAAAACATTGGACCTCTCAAATTCTTGAAATAGTTTTATTTTCTAAACTAATATATTCATCTGCCACTTACTGGAGTCTAGTAAAAAAAAGCCACATTACATCTTTTACCACTGAGCTCTGGGAACTTTGCTAGTTTTGCACCAGTTTCAGAAAAGCAAGGGTTTGAGGGCAATGGTGCTAGCAAATATTGCTAGCAGGACTCGCTCCTCTCAACATGCACAAGTCTCCTTTAAATCTCTCAACAGTTTTCATCCCACACAGTTTCCTTTCTGAAGTGGTTTTCATTTAGTGCTGAAGATTTCAGTACAGCAAAAACATCAGTGAGAGCCTCAAGAGCCGTTAGACTTGTTATGCTATTCAAAGAACAGAGGCACCTCTTGTTGCTCAAGAAGGGTGAGGGCAGCTGCGCCGCTCTATGCAAGGATAGGAGAATCCTGCAGAAAGCGACTAAGACGTTTGCAAGCAACATGCCATGGGGTTTTATTGGCATAACACTGGGAGAACACTTCACTGCCCAGGAAAACATACTGCTGTAGATGCCTATCATTAGGGGATTTAAAAGCTGAAGAAATAATGCCTACTTCCTAACAGCAGAATAACTTTGTAATTCCAGGTAGATGAATTATAGCAATGATATTTACAGTTATAATGCTGGAAGCAGTCTCCAAGTCCAGTTTATCTGTCACAAGTAAAGCAGTCCACTTCCTGTGCTCCACTCAGCTGGAGCCAACCTAACAGGGGAGATTAATGAGTCCTATTTGCCACTTCTAGCTGGAACAACTTCTTCCAGCTCTGGGTAAACTGCTAAGGTAGCATTTAACACACCAGTGAATGCCTACTTTTCTTGTAATGATTTTAAACACATTTCTCTTAATGTGGGTTCAACTTACGCAGTGTTCTCAAGTTTGTAAAAATTCACAGAATCATACAATATCCTGACTTAGAAGAGACCCACAAGGATCATCAAAGTCCAACCTCTGGCTCTACATGAGACCACACCAAATTCAGAGCATTGGACCACCAGCAGGAGAGTACTGCTCACTAGTTGCTCAAGAAGATTCACACTCGTTTGCTATGTAACACCTCAACTTCCTCCAGTCCACAAATGATCATCTGACGGAATCTATTCCTCTAATAAGCAATATGCTACAAGGTTATTTATCCCAGGTGGATTTTTCCAGAACAGTCCCAATGATAAAGCTGCATAGCAGATTAAAGGAAAAAGGTCATCATCTTACTTGAATTTTCTTTCTCTCTTCATTGACTTAATTTAGCACAGTAAGTTTGATTAGAAATTGCCCCATCCGCAGTGCATTTCTGAGCAGCTGAAGCTTACACTGAAACTGCAGAAAGCATGAGGGCTGGAAAAATTATGGATTTTGTTTATCTAAACCTTTCTTTGGTGCTTATGGAAGATGTCAGTTGGGTAAGATTTACTCCCCCAGGAAAGATTTGGTTTTTTTATGAACCAAAAGCTTTTTGTATTTTTAAGATGCACCCAATTAACCATTGCCTTCTATTTTTGTTAGCACTGGGCATCTGACCACATGGATCATATTTATACCAGTTTAGTTTTAAAAGTTTGTTATTTACAAGTTCTAATTGCTTGCATCATAAATAAGAACAAATACTACAACTATTTGGTTAAGACCTGCAGCATAACAGCATGCTCACAGTCCAACAACGCCTACATGATATGAGGTTATATCAGTCTTTAGATGCTATTAGCAGACTTAAATATACAAGGTGCACAGAATAGACCTTTTAGAATTTTCTGATCTGCACCAATACACCTTATAATGTGGGAAAGCAGCCTGCAGCGTGGAAAGTGAAGCATTTTGCATCGGGCACGAATGCCTTTATACCAGAAAGGCTTTGGAAGCAGCTAGCTGCAAACAGGGATTGTGCTCTGTGGTGGGTCCTCTCCATTATTGATGAGTTATTTTATGTATTATGCAGCACCGTAATGAAGATGTAGTCTTTTGTCTTCCCACACTGGGTCCTCTGTGGTGCTGGGAAGTCTTGGGGCAATACTATCATATAAAACAGTCACTGCGTTGTAGAAGATGAATACAGCTGACTGACTTTCCCAGCAGTTAAACTTTAGTGCCACCAAAATATCAACAAAGATGCAGTACTAGCTGGAAAAATTCTAACAAAAAATGAACAGGATATAACATTACAAAATTATACCCCAAAAATTGCATGGTCTTTTGTGTGAAATCTGATGCACCATCATCACCACACACATCCCATGCTGACAGAAACACTACAAATACTTTGGGCATCTAACCAATAGAGAGAACTTATACTACATACTGACAGATTATTGTTTGATAAATCAATGCTTTCCTCTGTTTCTACCCTTATTTTGGAGGACTTAAAGTGCTTTACAAGCAGCTTCCTTTCAACCATACGGAAATAGTTCACTTGTCAATGAGGATATGAGTGGAACCAAGGGAATTGAAAAAGATCTCAAACTGAAAAATGTAGTCAAATCCAACTCATGGGAATGGGAACTGGAGAAATATATTGCACATAGTCCAAAGCGGTGGAGAAGAAAAGCCAGCAGATCTACAGATCAGAAGAAAAGGAGTGAGGAAGAGCCCACCTGACTGCCCCAACGCCCTCCCTGCAGAGGTCAAGTTGGACCCATGCAGCTCCACACTAGAAAGCACAGAGCTGTGACCCACATCTGTACTGTGCAGTCTGTAAGACATTTTTACTCGCAATTAAAAAAAAGGCTTTCTTACAAGAAAATTTAAAAAATAATTTATTTTGATCCCCTCCCCCACTTTCTTTTCCATGCTTTCCTCCAACTTCTCCCTGCTTAGTCAAATAAGGCATCTGACCTCTTTAAAAAGCTCTGCAACGTTATCCTCTGCCTAAGGCTTTCCAGTACATGACAGTTACATTCAGAAATACAAATGATGTTTTTGTATTGTATGTCAACAATACTAGCTCAAGTCCCCACAACAAAGACATCAAAAGAAAAGCAAAAAAAAAACCCCATGATATATAACATTGATTATGCTATATGCAGCCTACTGGAAAGTGTCGCCTATGTCAGACTCGCCATTCTTCTCCAAGAGGTACCAAGTCTTTAAACCATAGAAATCCAAGACACTTTCTGATATCTTCACCTCATGGTCTGCTCCAATAGCCATGTTATGCTATCATCTGTCCTTTCATTTGTTAAATCTAAGAGGATGTAAACCCTGAAGAACACAAACCCTGTCTGCTTAGCAGACATCAAACAGCCTGTGAGCATTATCCATGCAAAATACAGGGAAAGAAAGGATGCTTCTCTGTCCCCAGTGAAATCCAGCTGCCGGTGAAAAGTGGGCCAGAGATACTTCTCGCATCAAGTAATTTATACCAGTAAACAGGCCTGCCTTCACAGAGTAGACTCCCATGGAAAAGAAAATAATAACAGGAAGGCATTTGTCATACTAATGGCCTTAAATATGACACCATTAAACAACCATAAGCAGGAGATGAGCAAGTCAGTGCTATTATTTGCTCTCATTTCGCAGGTTGGCTCAGAACCAACTCTGCATTTTTTTTATTTTAAAAGAGGACAGATTAAAGAGACATGTAAGGAAATCAAAGTAATTGGGCATACAGACAAGCTAGCAGGTAAACAGTTGTGATTCAGTGAGACAACTGTCTAAAGGAAGAATGGTACACTTCTGTATTATTAGTTTCTTCTCATTTTATCCTCTTTTTATTATTCCCAACACAATCATTAGCATCCCTACACAGCACACGACTGAAATGAATACTGCATTCAGTTCCTTCATAGTAAGGAACTTTCTTTACCCCACCCAAGGACACAGCTCCCATCGCATCACTGAGAAATTGGATGGCCAACCCTCTGCGAGTTCACCCCTGCAGAAAAAAAACCCCAACAACAAGTTCTGACTCTGGCTTTTCTCACAGCTTCCCCAGACTATGAGCTGTCAGATTCCTAGGAGGAATCCTTCCCCTGGGATCATCTCAACACCCAACCTAGATTAACACAGGCTTGTGAATCAGCAGCTAGATTTAGGATCTGATTCAGCCCAATTAACCTTAGGCACTGAAAAAAGCACTTGGCTTAGTTAGCATTCACTCATGCCTCATGCAACCAGCATAGAACAGAGATGGGCTTTCGTGATGAATGAGACTCTCGGGAAGAAGTGGGACAGCACAGTGATTCTCAACTCTCTTTCATAACTGTATATTCATTTGAAATGACTCATTCATTCCAAAGTCAGTACTTCCTAGACATTATCTCCAACTCCCCCAAACATGGACTGCTACCATTTTTTAAACTTCTCCAATTCAGCATAATGTGCTGCTCAAAAAAACCCACACCGCTGCTTTATGAACAGATTTTTTTCCCAAAGTCAGTCTAGCTACAATACCCCGACTCCACGTCTGCTGAAGGTATGATGCAGCCTCAGACTTTCTGCTGTAATCTAACATGATTCATTTCAGTCTCTACAAGTGGGCAGTGAACTGAAGGGAGATGGAAGCCAGAACCAGAGCCGAGTGGCTGGCAGATCTGTGCTGCCTAAACACAGTAACGCCTCAGTGGGGATATATGTAACAAGTAAACAATAGAAATAGTACGTCCAAAGTAGCGCAAATAGCATATCCTAAATTGTATAGCTAGCAGATAGCTATGGTAGGCAGCTTTAATGATGAATGTGCCAGAGGGAGCCTCTGTTTAACTCCGGTTATGGCTGAGTATTTTATTAGCGTGTGAACAGTTTAATGCATATAAATGCACTCCTCAAAGCTGGATTCCGTCTCCTGAAGCACAAGATACTGTAATACAGAGATGCATGGATATAATAAAGGCTTTTTTTTCCTAATGATTTTTACATGTGAAAAATCAAACACTAATGCAGCGTGCAGTCATCAGAATGGATGGCAGAGGCCGTGCCTGAAAAAGTATACAAATATGTGTGTCTGTGTGAATTCTTGCTTGCATTAATTCATGCCCACAAATATGAGCAATATCCAATACGAGCATGGCCAGAGCAGATCTGAAAATATATCTTGGATTTTATACCTGTTATTGCACTTTTGCTGTCAAGTCTCAAATTTCTAGACAAGTACACTTTAAGATAGCTTCTCTCATTTCAGTGTAAGAGCAAAACATTCTCATCTTGAAACTCATGTCTCCTCAAGGGTGTTCCTCTTGAACAACCTCAAAATACTGCAAAAAACCCACCTCCACAAGGGGAAGAGACAGACGAAAAGAATAATTAAACTGGAGGGCCTTTGGAAGAGAGGCACTCAGTATAGACCAGAGCCAATCAGAGCCTCAAGATTGTCAGCACAGCATATGAAATTTTGAGTTTAATCTGGTGAACTAAAAGGGTTGAGCATGCATGAGAGATCTTTAGCAGCCAAGGAGCTCTGCACTCTTTAGATAGACGTATGCTTAGGATTGGAAGTGTTGGACAGATTTCCTCCTGAAATTCTCCTGCTGTGGCACAACTAGAGCTGAAAAAGGCATAATTCATTCCTTTGCCTCTGAAAACAGCACACAGTACATGCTCTTCAATGATTTTAGCATCTATCAGCTTAATAGCATGAAAGGATATATCAAAATAAAAAAAAACTTTTATAAGTACACTTACTAGTAACATATATTTGCGCATGGAAGGTTGTCAGAAGACAAGAACAATTAAGACATCAAGGATATCTGTAAGTGCAGAAAATGGTATAATGTGGACATTTTGCTCTGCCTCCTCTGTAGTGCTGCTGCCTCATCCTAAAGAATACTGCTGCTAAAATGGGATGGCAGCAAATGATGTTACCCTTGAATCACTGTGTTCTCAAAAGGAAAACAGGGCTGTGGTGCACATTTTAAATGAAGAAAAAAAAAAAAAAAGGCACCACATGAGGACTGCTTTCTGTTCTCAACTCATAAACTTCAGAGAGATCCTATGCATGTGACTGAGGGCAATACTTAAATCCATCATCACAGACCAGAATCTGATTTCCGCTGAAAAAACAGGACGTCAGCTTGGGCCTTTGCAAGCTGCTGCAACAACAGTTTCACAGAACTGCAAGCTTCACCACAAACCTCAGATGCAATGAATATAATACTTATGAACAACATCAATCAATGTCCAGAGTATAAGACTTTTGCATTAAATAACTAAGATGTCACACACTCAGAGCGAGTCAAAAGAGCCATCAGATGCAGCTCACACCTGATGTAAAGCTCTGTATTCCTCCTAACAAGCTTTTTAGAAGAAGTTGTTAATTTTACACTAGCTTCTGCTTATTTAATGTTATATTCTGCCATCTTACATGTAACAATGCACACAAATCAACATTTGGGGCTACCTGCCTGCTGAGGCATTCCCAAATAGCCATTGATTTTCTATTGTGAATTAAGGTACCGTGTAGAATTGGAAGGAAGGACAATAAAACCTGAAAGCATGTACAATTCATGCCATATCAAATGCTGACCCAAAGGCTGTCTAGCAGAGGCCAACCTCTTTTTTCAGGATAATGTGTTTTATAATGACATGCCATACAGTGCAACAGCAGTAGGTATGATAAAGCATTATAGAAATGCCACAGATTAATAAAGAGCATGGTGGCTGCTAATTTACCTCCATCTTGTGAATTCATTATATTCAGAGCAAACAGCATTGCATTGGAGAACGTAGTAGCCTCTTCTTTGCTTGCAAAATTCAAGCCATAGACTTGCCGTGCATCGCGCCATTGATGAAAGGTAGGTGTTGCTTGATTGTACTTCAGTCCTTTCACAATTGAGTAATTAATCACTACCTGTGATATGAAAGAGAGGGGTAAAGATTAAAGAGAATTCTGTCTTGAGTGGGGGAGGAAAAAAAAAACCCTTTGGTAAAGGTTAATTAAACTGATAGTGACATTCCAATGGCAGCTCCTCCATGGCCGAACGGTAAGGCAGCATGCATTTGGATGACAGAAGACCTGTATATGTGAGTGAGTCTTACAACAGTTCATACCAGCCCTGGGGGCTTGTGAGCTAATTCTGCAAACTCTCTTACCTGCTCGTGCTTTCTACAGCAACTCCAAAGGATACAGTTGTGCATACATTGCAGAAAGATGTCACAAGCCAGTGCCAGCAGTTATTGCCATCTTTTTTGGGATAAGCATGCACACTTGTTAGAAAAGGGGATAGACAGAGCTCTTGGCACTGGTCCTCCATTACAGCAGATAAAGTTTTGACTCATTGCATTAGTTCTGCTTTTTCTCTCTTCCTCTATGCCAGTTTCTTACTTTTGTGTGTGTGTGTGTGTGTGTGTCTAGAATTAGACAGGCAGTGACAAATCCAACTAAATATTCCCTCTCCCAGCTCCTCCCTTCCTCTACATGCTATAATTTCCAGGTAAGGGGTGGCTGCAGTAGAAGGGTGTTTCTGTATGTTTTGGTTTAATCTGCCAGATACAATGCCCTATTTATCCTTGGGCAGGGCATATGGGCTATCCAGCTGGAATCAAACCAAAAACATCCAAAGCTAACACCCAGCACTCTCACAATATCCATCTGTGGCTCAACAAAGGCGCTCTGTTGTGGCTCAAATTTAAGAAACAAAATGAAATGTCAATAAATGGGATCACCAGCTATCCTCATAAACAGGTACAGTGTAGCTGAAGACAGAGAAGAAGAAGGAAATGAACACTCTGGCTTCATCAACCAGCAGAGGTTGGGGCAGAGGGTAACCAGGGACATAAAAACTTAAAATTATGAGCAGAAAAAGACTGAAATTCTTCTTCCTTTAACTCTTCACTCAGAGTTTATCTTAAAAGGTGAAACATGACAGACTGCATGACTTTTTTTTTCTTTTCCAACCCATTTTCTACCCTGAAATAAAATAGTCTTATTGCTGATGTCTGCACTGTTCTGAATTCTATTACGTTCTGGATTTCAGTCATACTGTATGGCAAGGAGTTTCACAGGCTGATTCTGCATAGTATTCAGTGTTCCTATCACTTTAATACTGAAAAAAGTTTAGTCTCATTTCCATCCAGTAGTCTTAACCATTTCACTTCAGTTTCAAGCGTAAACTCTCTGGGGCATGCATGGATCTATGAAAAAGCTCAAAACCGGGAAGCCGTCCCTTTGACTGCAGTCTGCAGGCTACTGAGTTATAAATTATCAGCAGCGAAGATGGTGGTAGTTGATAGAATTCACAGTAACAGGGCTAGAAGGGGTCGAGGGCACCTCAGGGCCCCATCACAACTGGTCTTGGTTGCATAACCACCACCAAGGTCAGAGGCAGAGTTCCCACATGAGTCTTACAGCCCATACTCCTGTTGATCAAACCAGAAAAGGACACATACTTGTTTCTCCAGAGCACGAAATGATGCACAAGTCTGCTATCAGCTTGCTTCCTATTGTGCTTCCAGCACTAACCCCTTCATGGGCAGCAATTGTGGGTTTGCTAAAACATGGAAGTTGTGGTAAGCAGCTACAAAACTACCACAACTAGAGGCCAATTCTCTATTTCTGCAAGCAGGCCCAAACCTGACCAACTTAATAACTTAGAGTGGCAATTAATTGGTTATTAATTTTTTTTTAAAAAAATGTGGTCTAGTTTATATCTCAAGAATTCTGTCCCTATTTCAGGTTTTGCTTAGGCTCAAATTTAAGAAGCCCCACCTTCCCCAGAGCCCTGTTTTTACACTCGCTTCTTAACCACATCAATACACAAAGCCTTCAGGAGATATGATTCACTTTTGACTCGCACTTTCCTCCCTACCTGTGTGTTCAGCCCATGCATTTTGGCAGTGAGAACAGGCTGAGCTAAAATCACTTGATGCAAAACCACCATTTTAAACCCTCAAGGTGATCATGGATGCAGACTGGGGAGCAACTGTTTATCTGCTAAGCCATAAAGAAAGACCATCTGTACTTTTTTCTTACCTTTGCCAATACTTTGCATGGTGAATGTAGCCAACACACTTCACCTTTGTAAGTTTACAATTACAGCTGGCAAGCTGCAAATCCCAGTAAATTGTTTGCGTGTGACTGTTGAGCTACACGCTGAGAGGGAATGAAGGTCGCATGGAGACATTAAAGCTCGTGTCACCATGTGATTCTATTACTGATCTGGCCTCAACTTCAAAAACAGTCCTGGCCTCTGTAGCTACTCCAAAGCTTTAAAAAGCCACTTTGGCTTTTCAGAAGATTATTGCACATGCCAACGTGAGTCTGTGCAGAGCAGAAAGGAGAATTCATTGACTTTCTGTCTGCAGCTCAGCGCTGCTGCACTCAACAAGCTCATCACCCAGACGCATGAGATGGAGCAGTCCGATGACCACTTCCCAATGATGAGAACAAAATTGCAGTTCTGTCATCCTAAAAACCATATTTGCTTTGTGATGAGCTTTTTAGATACCGCCAGCTGGAGAACAAGACAAACACAGACAAGGCAAGCAGAATGGGAAGGAAGTCTTGTAAACCCTAACATGTGCACCAGAAAAGGGCTACGAAAAGCACCTGGAGAAAGACAATAGAAGAAACCTACAGAAGATGCCTTAAATGAAAAAGAGGATGAAAATTAAAGAGAGAGATTATTGAAGATGAAATAAGAAGCAACTCAAGTTAAAAGGCAGACAGGCAAAAGGTGAAGGTATGAAGATTGCAGTATGTAATAAAACTTACTACAGTACAAAGTAAAATTTAAAAGTTGTTCCTACGTGGTGTTATTGTGTTACAAATTTTGAACTACTTTCTCAATTTCTGGAAATCTGCACAGCTTCATTTTACGCCAAATCTCATATAATCACAACATTGGTCTTTTTCAGAAAAATATGAATTTCCTTGCAAAAGAGCAGTGCTTAATAAAGCCTCCCTTTCAGCATGACTTAGCACAACCTGCGAGCAAGTTTGAAATGGCTTGTACAGGGACTTATGTTAACTGAAATTCATTTTTGTTCTCATTGGATTCAGCTACTTAGCAAGTCAAGCAAGCTTATGGCTCCCTGTGAGACTCAGGTAATAATACGGAATTCTGAATCTGAGGCTTTCATAACATTTGCTGTTTTCATGATACTGGATTTTTATAATCATGTTGAAGGTATTTTCTTTTAGACAGTTTTAAGGGACTAGTGTAGCCTGCACATTTTGTTTGTATCGAGGGAGGATTTTTAGTCTTCAAGCTCTAGAAAAGTATATTTTTATATCTGTTTCCTTCTGACTTGAGATTTTTAGATGGCATAAGCAGGAAAATTTGCAAGCAAATAGAACATTACAGTTGATCTAAAACACGTTTAAAATACAGATCAAGTTTTGAATTTTGAGTACCTCCTACATTATAAATTATATAGTGAGACACGGACCTCTGGTACACCAAATCTCCCATGTATACAGATAGATAGGTAGATTTTATGACATTTGCTTGTTTTATGCCAACTATTCAGACGCATCTTAGACTGTGCTCCCATGAATGCCATTTACATTCACCAGCTGGCTACACAAAACAAACATCTAGCATGCCCTGCTGCAGTACTTATTCTCCAAAGTGACTAAGCAGATGCTGCATTTCAGTCATTTTTAAAAATATTTTCTCCTTTTAAATTGGAGCTTCATTAATATATTGCTTTTGCTTTACTGAGAATGATAAATACAGAAGCAAAAGATATTGCAGAGGTTTCAAAAGCGTGCTGCAAGAAGCTAAAATCTAAGAGCTAAGTATTATAATTAATGAGAAAATCATGAGCAGATCAACTTAACATTTTGGCAGCTGGGAGATGGCAGCACTGGCCACCTTCATACCGTGGGGCAGCTCAAAGTGAGCACGCGATGGGACAGCCCAGGCAGACTGGGAGTCCTCAGCTCCCAAACGTCTGCTCTAAAATGCCAATATAGGATTACCATATAGCACTGTCACTCTACACAGACATTTTTTTTTATTATTATTTTGGGTACAACTATGACATGTGGTGCTTCTGATGGCATGCACAGCCTGGTGCACTCAAAAGCAAGGTAGTCACTGGGCTGTGGTGGCCCAAGAGGCTCTGATCCCACTTCTGCTTATCTAAATCCCACCTAACTCCTTTAATACCCAGAGAGGTACTGCAGGCTTAGCTTACCATAAATCAGATCACAGCACGCACCTAGGACTTCAAAATGTGCTATCAAGAACTAATTGCTTATTATGGCAATGTAATAAGCATGCTTTAAGAGACGGCAGTGCTTGGTGATATCTCTTCTCTTTTGTATATCCAGTAGCAAAAATGAGAAAAAAGTAAATTAGGGGGAACTGAGAACAAAACCTGCAGAACAACAAAAAAATTGTTTTCCCAGGGAAGAATGTAGGTGAAAAAATATAATGTTGAAATCTCTCACGCATTCACTGAAAGTTCTTTTCGCAAATGAACAGTAATAAATCATGACATATTCTGTATCCCCAAAATCATACATATAATCTGAATGTCTCGAGTAAATGAACTCACAGGCACCTTGCAGGGAGCAGGAAATGTTGGTAGACTGCACTAACTATACGACTGCTAACTACACAACTGATGGTATCTTAAAGAGACCAAAGGTTCATTTACAGGAAGCTTAATGCAGTTACTCACTTGTTGATCTTGCAGTTTAACTCCAACAACCCTGAAGGTGTTTGTGGCCGTGTTGTGATATATGTTGATTCTGCTGAATCCCTGCTGTCCAGGTTTGATTGGCACCCATTTCTTACTGGTATCGTCATAGACCATAACTGAAGCCCGGGCTTGGCAAATACTCTGTTCACTGGAAAGAAAGAAAAGAAGAAGATTAGAAAAAGGAGAAAAAAAGCAATTAATTTGTTGTCCACTACCAAAGACATCTCAAGGAAAGGAAAACAAGAGAAATGATCGGAACCACTTAAAATGTATGTTTTGTAACAGATCTGCTAATCCTATGAATACAGCTTGATAGTTAAATTAAAGCTTGCATGTATGTGTTCATACACTTAAAAAAACAACAGACCTCCAGTATGTTGCTGAACTGATTTAGCATTTTATGTAGAAATATTAGCCCCCGAGGAATAACTGGTAGCAGACCAATTTTATTAAAACTGCCCAACGGTATGAATGCTCAATTTCTTTTTATATACCTATTGGCAAGCAAAGACTTTCAAATTTGTATGAAAACTGACCAATACTTTACAGCTTCTTGACAAAAACATGGCACGCAATGCTGAGGTACACATTTAAAACTGGAAGCAAGCAGACCTTGAACCAAAAGCCACGTTAGGTAAACTGAAGAAATCAATTACGTTAATCCAGCTAACACCTAATGCTCAGACCTGGTGACGTACTGACACATCCCAGAATATGAAGAGCAAAATGCATAGGAACTCTTTTCTCCTTCACTTTAGTAGCAATGCAAATGGGAAGGGAACTCCACAGAATTTTGTATTTCAGTGTTACAGTAGATAACTGTTATTTGATAGAGTATTAATAGATAGCTATTTTTGTTCTGTAGCCTCACAGGAGTTCATCATTTCTTTACCTACTGCGTGTGCATTAGTGACTAATACAAATATTGATGCTAAAACACGCTTTCCATGTGAAAGAAATTCCACTGCAAGTACTGCTGATGTGACAACTCAATACGGGTCGAAGAGCTTTACATACCATTTGTGGTATTTTTGGAATGGCAGTAGGGATTTTGATTCCCGGTCTTATGGAATCCCAGCCACTTTTCTTATACTGGAGGAAATTAGAGTTACACAAAGTAAAAACAAGCCCTCCAAATGTTGAAGAACTGAGATCTTAGAACATAACATGGTTTTTCAACAAGTGCACATTAGGCCTAAATAAAGCTCTTAGGATTTTAGTCCAACAAAAGTTTTAAGTTCACGGCCACCCTATTAACTTCTATATATATTTGTGCAAACCCCCTTTCCTCAGCCCAAACCATATTAAATAATTTTCAGCAATTCGATATCAAATTATAATCCACTTTTTTTTCCCCCTTCCTACATACACTTCTTTGGCTTGATTTTCTCTCAGTGATGCCTCACTTTCACCCAAACAAATACAGGAGAAGCTCTTGGCTGGTACTGAGCCATATCACTGCCCTGCCACTGCACTGAGTGACACCATTTGTAAACTACACCAACTATGGCAAAGGCAGCCCCACTCAACCCTATCACTGCCATCACTTCAATGAAAGGGAACACACTACTCTGGTTATTAAGACGATCTGCGTAGATTACAGCAGCAGTTTTCAGTCTTTTCTTATCAATAGGTCTCAAAAAGATTTCCAAGGCAGATGTGATTTCTGTGAATTAAGGCCTATTGATGTTTGGCTCATTGTGTTAGTCACTTCTCTCAGCCTACATTGACCTCCGCTGTGCTGCGGGCAAGACTCTGAAAACTCTTCACAGAGTTTACAAAGGGAGCAATGATGCTGGCAGACATTTCCATGAAGACCGAGGTAAGAAACCAGGAGTTGGAGTTGATGATGCCTGTAGGTCCCTTCCAACTCAGGACAGTTTATTATTCTATGACAATTCAGACCAAAGTGTATTTTTATTACTTAACATGCGAACAGCAGTCTGTAAAATATTCAGATCAGAAAGACTGAACATTGTATTTAGATTAATTAGAATTATAAGAACAAGCTCATCCATGAGCTGCTGATGCTCTGCTGTGTGAGATACCTGGAGAAGACCTGCACCCTCACTACCCAGCAAACACCTCACCATCACTTTTTTTAAGGTAAGCTAATGTCGTGTGGCAGCTTCCCCAAGCATCTGACACTAACAGCTGAGGGATTAGATCTTACTCCAACCTGTCTAATCCTCCAACTGGTGCAAGAGCCTCAGGCTGGCAGAAGGGGGGGACTGTCACCTTGCCTTGGTTCCAAAAATGTGGAGGAAGATAGACTGATGTACTAGTAAAAAAAGCAAGAACACTGCATTATCTCTGCCACATGAAAGTGGGATGGCAAAGAATAATATCCAATGCAGTGCTATGGCTGGATGATTCCCACCTGTCCCTGCTACAGGGTGGTTCGTGGCACCTCCAGCTCTAGAGCCTATGGAGCATCAGCTGTCCAGTAGGCCTATGGGCTCCCAGAAAAACCCATCCCTGGAGAGTAACTCTTAGCTGGTGGGACATCAGTTCCTCCTCCTCAAGCCTTGCTGGTCGCTACAAGCCTGTGCCAAGGAAGCGAGAACATGGCACTGGTTTCACCACAGCCAGTCTGGAGTGCTTGTACAGTGCTTGCACGTAAGATGAACTTTCAAACCCACAGTTGCCATGAGTCAGTGAGTCAAACTTACTTAATTGACTGATCCATACTTAGCACAAAGAAAACATAGCTAAACATACAGATAGAAAGGCCATATTGTGGCATTGCTCATCATGCCATGTTCAGATTCCAATGCATAAAGCAACTTCGCCTTCAGAGTTTTCTGCTATTAAGAACTGCAACAAAAACACCCTCTACAAACCCATGATAGAAATACAGATGTAGGGCCCAGGAGCAATATTTAATGCATGACAGCCAATTGTTACTGTAACGTAAAGCAACACATCAAGCTCAATTCCTGCTCTCCCTGCAGTCAAGGAAGTTTTTCATCATTCATTTAAATGGAAACAGGATTAAGCCCTGTTATCTGGCCTCCAGTGAAATAGCAGAAAGGAACATAAAACAAGTACAGCACAAGGGGAATCCTTTCCTGCAAAACAATTCATCAATCCTTCAAAACCTAAAATGCCTCCAGGGATACATTGCTAGGTTGCTACTTTACCCTAAATGGAGGTGTAACTCTTCCTGTCTGAAGTCTCACCCTACCCACAAAAAGTACAACTGTCCTACTGATGCTTTAAATATGAACCAAACTACACTGGTTTCACAAGGTTCTAGCAAAAAAATTCTATTATTTTTGTGGTCATACTCAATTAATACTTATGTCAACTACATATAACAGGTAATAATTGAGGTTTTAGTTGTACTATCGTACACAGTCAAATTCTTTCTCTGTGAGAAGGGTTTAGCAGGCATCAGCATTTATACACTAAGTCATAATTCTAGAAGTTGCCTTGTTTTCCTAAGAATACACACACAAATTACTGAATAAGTGGGTAAGTCTTGGAAAAGACTCACTGTATTCCACATACCATTCCAAATATTACAAATCTTCTATTGATTTATTTATGTTACATCAACATACAAGCAGACTTGTCCACCTGGGTTTCCACCACAGGCAATTAAATGTGTTCAAAAGGTATAACTGCATATCATGTATGGCTTGCCTGGACTGACAAAGCAGATCTGCAGCATCCTCCTCACTTTACTAGCTGTAGTGTCAGCAACACTTTCCTCCCTGAATGAGTCACTTCCAGCTGTAAGGTACCATTCAAGGTACAGAGACTAACCACGCTTGGAGGGCAGTTAGGGGTAGCAATGAAGCTGCACTCTCAGCCAGTGCTGCAATGCAGGTGGCTTCATCCACAAATGTTTCTCCTCTTCCATCTGTGCAGAAATTGAAAAATGCAGCCCTCTTCTTCCTGGGTTTTAGTAAATTTATGATAAATAAGGACTTACAGCCAAAAAAGAGCTACAAAGGAGTATTTGGTCATACTGGGAGCCCTAAGGAAACCACGTGCATTTTTTTATGAATTATTGTAAATTGTCCTTAGTGGAGCAGCTTGACATAAACTGGTTGACTGCAAGTAATTAAATAGGAGGAAAAATGACAGGGCACAAAACAGCAGAAATGACAGTGGAAGTTGGGATTAGGGGAAACACAAACAGGGAAACGTCTACACTTTGCCTAGGCCCGTGGGATATCCAAATATGAAAGAAAAAAAGCTCAGAACTGAACCACAAAAGAACCAGCATAGAGTATAAACTGGAAAAAGGGAATAAAGTATGATGGTGGACAGCAAGCCTTCAAAAAAGGCCTCAAAGGCTCTCCAAGGCTTGTCTCTCTCATCCCAAGCTAAGAAAAACATGAGAGGCCATGCTGCACTGGGGCAGAAATTGACCAAAAATCAACTGTGAGTTCCCTAGTGGAAATCAAGGAACCTATTATTAACCCATCATGTTTCAAGCTTCTTTCAGTTCTCTCCCCTTCAACCAAGCTGTCTTCTGGTGCTCTTAACAAATGCAAACAACTTTTGCAAACATTTACCTTATTTTTAATTTCTATTTCCCACCCATTTACATCCAACCTTTCTTGTTTAAATAACTGATCATTTCAAATCACTTTGGACTGATCTGATCATCTGTAATTGTTAATATGACTCTGCCCAAGTCTTGTCCTATCTGGGAACTAACTCTCTGCACCCAGAACGTGCAAGGTGACTCACAAGCCATTTCACATATCTCGCTCCACTTCTCCACTGAGTCTGTCCACAGAAAGCTGTGTGGTTAAACCTGACGCATGAGAAATAGATGCTGAACTAAGAAAATGATAGAAATATCTCAACGTTACCTTTAAAACAGCTAACATAAATAAAAATCCTGTATACGTAGATGTGTGGTCTACGTGATATATATCTGTGTTAACCTCAGAATTAGCAAGCAACAATTTGTGGTCCTGCAGCACTTAAAGTCTGCTGTAAACTCCAGTGGCCTAACTTGCTGAGAAGACTTCAGTCAGTTTTACTGAAACAAACAAAATCATGGTTTGGAAGCAGGGAAGGTGTTTCAGCAGTCCCCTCTGCAAAAAAAAAAATAGGTGGACATTTCCGTTTAGTGATGAGATTTAGAGAACAACAAAGAAACTGGAGACACTCTGAGCACCAGTGAGGTTACCCAGGCTCATATTCTCCATACCTGAGATCTGAGCTTCTAGCAGACAAAACCTGCCATGGCACAGTGGCTCTTAGCCTTCTCACCAGAGATTCACTGCTGGCTTTGCTCATGACTGCATTTCTTGCTGGGAGCCTCATTCCTGTAACACAGTGTCAGTCCCATTCTGACTCTATTAGGGACCTCCTTTTTCAAAGTCTACTTCCCTCTGCGAGCAAAGGCACAGAACCATCCTATGTCACCATCATTCATCCTACCCTTGTCCCAGAGCACCAAAGTTCCTAGTGAAGCAGGAGCACTTAGCCACTGATCAAACTGAAGGACAGCACAAACCCAGAGGGACTTCATACACAGAGGTGCTTGTGATTCTCAGCGACATGCAGATTATTATATTAAATAATTGCAAGAAAATCAAGCACATACAAAGCCTCCTTCACAAGTAGCTCTCAAAAAAACACTGTTAAATAAAGTCATGACATGCCTCCAAGATAAATACATGTTTTACCGGTATTTCAATTTTTTTTTCTCTGTACCTACAGCATAAACAAGAGTAAGATGAATACCAATTTACTTCCACAAGGAGGACTGTTTTTCTAGTAGCAATGAGACATTCATTTGAAGTTCTCCTTTCCTGTACTGGTATACCCAGTGGGAATTGCCATGTGCAACGACTGCTGCCTATATTCACTGCAGACACTTAAGATGGAAACCAAAACGCAGCTCATGAGGTGCTCAGATCATGCAAGGCCAGGGCTTTGAGAGATGAGTTGCTAAACCTGAAAACATCCATTCAATCCTGGCATGACCAGAGAAACTGCTATGTTGTCAGTCACTCCTCAGTGCTCTTGATGATGGGAGATATAATAAGTAGAAATACAAAAAATAAGTAATGAATGCAGAAAGATAATGCAGTGGAAGGGGTGCTTCACATGCCCGTCATAGTACAGCAGCTCAGTCCTGCAGAAGTCAACACCAAACTCTGACCTCTCAGTGTCCACTATCCCACTTAAACAACAGATCTGCCAATTGGGGTAGATTTAGGGCTGGCAGGCTGGCTGCAGATTTGTGCCCTTGTAAGCCAGCACATCTGTTTCATTTATAGTGCTGAGATTTTAATGTCATGTGGTATGTTTTGCACACTGAACCGTAAGAGACATAATGATTCTAAGGGGAACTCCAGTCATCACTATCTCAACTCAACGCTTAAAAAAGTTTTAAAATAACTGCTGTGCAAAAGACACTTCACAGCGGAAATGTAGTGATTGAGAGAAGTCTCATCACTGCCAGGCAGCCCAGGACCCAGCGCTATGGCCAACCTTCCTTCAACACCTGCCTACTCCAGCAGGGCAGGGGCACTGCTGTGTTCTAACAGGGAAACCCCACTGCTCCATTAAAGTTTTAATTCACACAACATCTCTTTCTGCAGTGAAGTGTTGTTTGCTCTCTAATTTTGCATGCCACCTGGAAGATAAACTTGGGCAGTTCCTAAAAATAAATATCAAGTAAATGTTTAGATGTTCCTAAAAGTAAAGATCAAGTAGATGCCCTGGGGAGAGACAATGAACCCAATTAATCTGTAAACACACAGACAAAAACAGTAAAAAAAACAACTTTACTAGATCAGGTTGCTATTAATATAAACCATTTCACTTCACCATTAAATTACAGAAATAAAAAGAAGAAGTAACTAAGCTTGTAAAATACACATTATGCAAAACCTGAGACTAAACTGTCAAGTGAAAACCCATGACTGAAACTCTCACGCGCCGGCCAGCCAAATGCATGTTGCAGTAGAATAATACTTTTAATAAAGGCTTTTAAAGATGACAATCTGAACGAATAATCAGGAGAGGCAGGCTCATGAGTACATACAGTAAATCAACACACAGGTATTTCACTGAAGTTGGCATTATATAGCTTTAGTTTCTCCTCGGTCTCCAAAGAAATGCAAATAAACCTGTGAAAACTCTCCTGGAGCCACTGACATCACACTGGGACTGAGCACAGCTCGACTGTTCCAGCCTCTCCCTCAGTGCCAGCAGCTGCATATGCACATAGCACTGCCATATGAACATAATTACCACTGTATAAAATTATAAATTACCCTGCAAAGCTATAACCACAATGCAGACCTCCTGCATCTCCAATGACACACACTTTCCATCCAGCACTACTAACTCTGACAGTGAGCTTGCTGCCATTCAGAGCACGGTGCCCAGGTACTTACATGCCCGCCATTGAGGAAGACCTGGTCAGGTAATCCTGGAAGAATAGATGCTCAAATCTGGCACGTGTCTTTACAGCCAAATAGGATATTTCACCAGATTACACAGCTGAACACTGATTTGGCAGGAAGACAACCTGAATCTATACGAAGTCTTATTACGAAAACAGGAAAGGGAAGCGTTACCAAGAGAGCAAAAGGGCAGGCAGGAAGTAACGCTTGCTTGACAGAGGCAGGGAAGGGACTTAAAAGAGAAAAATATATACTACTTCTTTCAGCTGATTTATTGAACAGAAGTCCAAACAATATAGATTAAGATTAGATGCACCACCCTTTCCTCATTGGTGGCAGGGTAATTAAAAACATTTCATTATTTTCTCAAGGCACAGGTTCTCTCTCCAAGAAAAAGAAAAAAAGCAAACAAACCTAAGACCCAGACAAACTGCTGTTATCCATTTACAGCAGGGAAGAGGGCATGGTACAGAATCAAGCCCAGGGCCCCTCAGCTGCTGCCATCCTGGCCCTCCCTGCCAGCTGGAATTGGCATGGGCTAACCAATCAACTACCCTATAGAAGGAGAAATCTCCAAACATTGGAGAAGTCTCCAACACTAGAAATAAGAACAAATTCACTCCAAGGGGTATGTAAGAACTGTGTGCCCCTCTGTAAGTTGATACTTCAGTGCTACCTCTCCCAGGGTAAAGCTGCAGCAATTTTGAAGGGCTGCCTCTCAGAGGTGGCAGAAATTCGAGGCACATCTTTCTGCCCAGCTTCCTTTTTCTCCTCATTCCTTGCTTTAGAAAAGCAGTAAACATGGATATCCAGCAAATGCTTCCCAGGCTTCCAGCTTGGCTTTAGGCTATGGGTGTGTTCCAGCATGACTGATAACAGGCCAGGGAGAACTAGTGCAAGGCAAGCTACAGGGAGAACTATATGGTATGTTCTTGCTGCAAATAAGAAAATGCTAGGGTTTTCTCCCCATTTCCCCATGATTTTGCCTTCTGTTTTTTGTCAGTGTGCTCACACATTCTTCTAATGGGGGTAAATGTGTCAGCTGCTATCTGTGACTGCACAAACACACACAGTGCAAATAAAAAAATGCAAACATCTGCAGAAGAAAAACATTGGGTATTCTGGGCTCCCAACTGCTCCTCCTAAGTCCAGGTCATCACGAGCACCTCTGCCCAGAGATCCAAGCAGAAAAGAAAGGAAATACAGACAAACCAGAAGGCAACAAGAGGAAAAAATAATTCTTCAGCCATAAAAAAGTTGATTATTACAACTCAGAAAGGAATTAACACTGTCTTTTGCCTCAACTTCATTTTTTAACATAGACTGCTCAAGAAAATAATTCTCCACTGATGGTATTAGACACGCTGTCATCAGTGCAATGCAGGTCAGCATGAGGGGGGACAGATGGCTCACAGCCAGCTGTGTGTCACTACAGCATTACACAAACAGGGAAGGTTACACAAACAGGGAAGGAACGTGTTACCTAACTTGAACCCAGTTCCCGAAAGTGCAGTGCATAAGAATGACCTCGCTGATCTTGACCATTGCACAAAGTCATGTCTTTCTCAAGTACTTGGGTGCCTTTGCCTGTATGCCCACCGATGGGGAGCGTGCAGGCCTGACACGAGGGCCTAGTCTCCTTAGCAGACTGCAGAGTTTTTGAAGACAAGCTGGAAGGCAGTGGTAATCTGTGGGCCTTTGGGCCTTTCTTCTTCCAGGAACCAGCACTGAGGGCTCCAAGGCTCAGCGCCTGCAGAGCACCAAGGAGAGCAGTTTAGCTTTCACCTGACTTAGGAACGTTGCAGTGGAACAAGAAAGAGTTCTCTGACAGACAATCAAAGCTTTTTTCATATTTTTTCTCTTTGTTTTGTTGTCGTCATTGTTTTTTAATGTATTTTTCTGCTTAACAAAACATTTTATTACCACTTCCGTGAGACTTCAATTTGGCTGCCATTTACCTAATACTATGCCTTTCTCCTTTGAGATCTGGCTGTTGGTTGAGCAACGCCCCGTCTCATTCATACATCCCACTTTTCATTACTTTGAAACTTGGCTTTACTTGGAGTCAAGTGGCACTTCCTCTGTACAGCTCATTCATTGCTTAGACTATTACTGTCAAGTACTGTTTACACAAACAAACTCAACTGCATGTGTTAGAAAGGAAGTCTAACAAGGAGAAGTGCAGAGTTCTGCATGTAGGAAAGAACAACCCCAGGCACCAGCACCTATCGGGAGGCACTCAGCAGGAAGGCAGCTCTGCAGAAAAGTACCTGGGGGTCCTGGAAGACATGAAGTCAGCAATGTGCTGCTAAGAAGGCTAATGGAATTCCTGGCTGCATTAGGCAAAGTTGTCTGGATGTGATCTTGGGCACCCTGCTCTTGGAGTCCCTGCTTGAGCAGGGGTCAGAGCAGATGGATCCTGCCAATCTGAGCCATGCTGTGACGCTATGATGTAACCGTGAAAAGCCCATCTCCAAATCACTGTGGTCTCAAACTGCTAAATCAATTATCAGTCTGGCCATGCTGGCTCCATTCTTCTAGGCACACAGTTGCAGGATGCTAGACTAAGGAAAACTCCGAGAAGCTTTTTTATTTCTCTTTGATGTGTCTGGGATAGATACATTCACTGATTTTTGGCAAGAACACAGTACTTGGTTGTCAGGACAGGTTTCCAAGCAAAAACAACTCTCCTTTCACATAATACAATGACATCTGCTAGCTCCTGAGCTAGCATAATCTACATTCAAAGATTTGGTTCTTCAGATTGCAGGTACAATTGAGCACACCTGAAAACAACCAGCCCTCCCCACCACTCATACCCCAGCTGGGACACTGCAGCCATCTCCAAAGTCACGCCAGGAAGCAGTGACAGGGAGCAGGGCAAAACTCAGCTCTGCCCTGCAGTGCCCCATCATAAGCCAAATTAATTTCATTAAGCACTACAGCATGCATTCCAGCAGAAGTGCCTCTAATCACTCGCCTGCATTGTTAAAATGCCTTGGACTAGAGAGTGCTTAGAAGGAAACAGCATTCTGGAACAAATTACAAAATAAGACCCAGTAGCTGGTTTCTGTCCAGTCCTCACAAAGGACTGCATGCTGGGTAAACAGATTATTTCAGTCATGTGTTGAGAACTGGGTGAGAAGAGCAAGATTCCTGAACACAGAAGCGAGGCTTTAGCTGCAATTATGTGAATATTCCCACCGGCTTTTGAGAAGCACGTCTGCTAGCTTTCATATTCCAAAGACATCTGAATTGCTTTCTTCTGGAGAACTGCATTACCGAATGTGACATTATTGGTATGTCACAATAGCATTATGTATTTTCAGTTCTTGGAGCTACAGTGCAAACTCAGAAAGGTGAGACCCTCTGTTTCAAGCTCAGACTCGTGTCCAAACACAAAACCCACCTGATCTTTTAAGAATGAAAAGAAGATGCACTGTAGAATGTGTTGCGCTTGGCTGTATATTCTAGAAAGCCTATTAGAGTCATAATCCAAAAATAGAACTATAACTAAAAGCCATTTGTAGGCAGCCATGAAGAAAATACTTTTTCTTAATGAATATATATTTCACACCTTCCAAATAACTTTCCAGAAATTTCTCCCTCTTATTTTTAATTCAGTGCTACTCCAAAAAGACAGCTTATTGCAATGCAAAAGAATCAGAATCGGCATATGGCAACGTCACTTCATTTAATAAGTTCATGATTAAGAAATAGGAAAATTCACACTGAAACTGCACACCCAAATTTCATCAAGTACGAGAAGACTGTATGCATATATGCAGAAATCCTAAAAACAGCGTATAAAAATATGCAGTTATATACTCTGATTTGCAAAACTAATTTCACAGCTGTTAATAGTCCTTGAATGTATGACATTTCCTCATACACTGAGATTTGCAACTGCTAAACATGCTGATGAGACAAAAAAAAATGCCTTGTCCTCAGGAAGTTTAACTGTTTGTGTCAATATGTGCTGTTGATGTCTAACATTTCTGTTCTCGTGCTCTCCGCTCATTTTGAAGAACAGGAGGAAACCAGAATACACTCATTTAGTATTATAGGGATTAAAAATGTGCAATGAGATAAGGTGCTAGCAAGCAATTGCAATGAGTGCTTCTTTAATGAATGAGAGTCTTTTAGACACTACTGATTTAGGATGCAATTCCATCACTACCAAGGTCCAAAGAAGTTTTGCCACATACTCAGAGTGGACAAGACCTGACCCCCTAATAAAGATCCATTCAAGCAGTGATAAATAAACATATAGCAGGGAAAAGAAAGAAGAAAAAAAGAACTACAAAAACCACAACCAAACAAACAAAGCACAAAAAACCACAAACACGATCCAGTCCTTTAAAGGACCCAAGTTATGTCCGACTTAGAGCGCCATATTTATTCTTTCTAGGAAGACCTTGAATCATTCCCATAGTGACCTTTTCTAAGATAATTTCCTCTCCTTCCCACTGCTCTGAAGAGGGAGATCTCTGGACTCACCTGCTTGCAAGGGGACCGCCTATTTGGCCTGATGTGCACAGCCAAGGTATTGCATTAAAGAATAACCGTATTGGAAAGAATTAACTCTGTGGCTGCCTTCAATTTTCTTCTCTATAAACTGTGATGAGCAATGGGCAGTGAGCCCAGACCCCACGTTAAGCAGCATGAAACAAGTTATAGACCATATGGAGAGAAATAAACTGCCACTTCATACGCAGGATATCCATAGTGCTTTTTTTTTGCCTGAGTCAGCTAATTGCACATCCGCAAATCAGCACATTTATAACAAATGGAGCGTTATGATATCATGGGAAATTTATCTAATATGATCAAAGTTTGCCAGAAAAAGTTCCACTTAAAATATGAAAGTACTTAAGGGTCTTGAGTGCCTGGGACATTTTACAGGCCTTACTAAACAAACATTTCCATGCTGTGTCATATCTGCCAGTGGTGTAGAAGACCATGTCCTTCACTTCTCCCGTGTCAGCAATCCCCTGCAGCCAGCAGCATGGGCATCTCCCTGCTGCCTTTTCCAAACAGAAGCTCAGAATTAAAGAGCACAGGCTATTTTAACCCATTCAGTCCTGCAGATTTCAAGAGGTGTACCCAGCTTTTCTATGTAACTTGTTATTTTAAAGCCAAGCGATGGCCTTGATCTGAAAAGCTACTAGTAATGGTCTGAGTGTCGATGTAAACTTACTAGGAGTCAGCTGAAAACAATCTCATATTTATGTCAACAGGCATATGCTATCTCCCAAAATTGGCTGCAAAGCAGATGTTTTCACTTTCAGCTTGCATCTTTCCTTTCGCTTTAGTAAATCGTTTATTACAAGAGGTTCCAGCAGACCTAATCAGTCATCATGTGAACTACACATATTATTTTTTCGTAGCTCCCCATTCCTGGGGAAGTCATATAAATTCCTGGGCTTGGGACTTGAAGAAGAAAATACCAACTTTACAACAGTCTCAAAAAGAGATCAGCAGCTTCTTGCTCAAAATTCGCATTTCCTCCTTTCTCATACCAACCTTCTCTGCTATTCAGCGCTGTCCCCACTTGGTGAGGTAACACCAAGCTGAAGAACACCTGGCATTGTTTCTAGGCTCATTTCTGCTATTTGGCTGCTCAGAATGGGGCTGGCTAGAAATAGCAATTGTCTTACAGACATAAGGAAGCAAAGACTGAAAAAGGCACATGCAGCAGTGCCATGCCAGCCCACCAAATCTTTCTTTCCTATGTAATGCTCTGAAGGGGTAGGCACACATGGCAGCAGTGCATCCATATTCCTTCCACCTTTTTCATCTCCTATAGCAGCTCTTACAGCAATCCCTTATTTAGCAGGATGCTGAGACAGCTTTGCATGACTTGAAACCTGCTCCATCCTTCCTGATGCTGATGGAAAAACTCATGTTAGTAATTTCAGCAACAGCACAAACATCTTTTATGTTGTCTGTGTCATAGGTCAGGCAGTAAAACAAAGTAAATGATACTGGACTGTTGAAGTCCAATGCCTGCACTGATATCGATGGGCAATGAAAGTGGGCTCAGTGTTTTCAGATGTCCTTCAGCTAGGCAGAACAATATATTATGCCTAGGCACAAACAACAGTCTGCCAAGCTACGTATTTAGACTAATTATCCTCATTTTGATAAAAAGTGAGTGAGTATTATAGGCCTGGCAGTTGTAGCTTTTCATCCTGGGAAAGATACAGTCCTCTTTAAAGTGGGCATAAACCAACACCAATGTAAATGAGCTGTACTGAAGTATCTGTGTAATTCCTGCTGGAATCAGCAATGTGTTTTTTTTTCTAAATTTCACAGTAAGAACCATTTTCAGATTATTTTTAGTAAAAATAAGCCAAAGGAGAGCTAGTGAATAGAGAAATGCTGTAAGCAAACCCTTTGTCCAAAACTACTAACAATGCTTGACAAAACCAAAAATCATCCTGGCAACCCCTTCCTTCTTCCTCTCTTCCCAACTCCTTCCCTCCCTTCCATTACTTCTTGGCAAAGATTTGTCCCCAATCCCCGGCAGATAAAAATACTTGATGAGTGCCAAAATTGAAACAGGATCCCAGAACACATTTGTGCACCAGATTCCTCTGCATGCAACATTTGGGATTTTGCAGGATGACTGTGTATTTTTCTAAATCAAAGCTGCACGTTATTTGCAGCGTACAAGATACGTAAGAGAACATCAGAGACTATTTCCAATAATGGCAGAAGTATTCTTGCCCTCCAATGATATGTACTCTGCTTCCCCTAACAACCACCCTTACATCATTTCTCACAATGGATGTTTATATGTAATAGTATCCAGGACTAACCTTCTAATGAAAGCACTTCAGGCAGTAAATGTAAGCAATTTGGCTACCTGTACCCTGTTGCTGATTTCATTACATCTTATGAAAGTAATCCTCTGTAACAACAAAGCTTCAAGGTGCAAAAGAGTTGGGAAGATACCACAAAGGATGCATTTGGATCACGAAGAATGATCATCCTCAACCTTGCAGGCTTTCAAGTCATCATGAATTTACCTGTGTTCACAGCATGGAGAAGTTCCTATGGTTTGGGACAATTTTCACAAATTAGTGCTGATAGAGATTCTCCCACAGTTCTTACTAATGAGAGCTAACGAGGTAAAATGTCACTTGAATAGCATTCTCCAAACTTAATTGTATGCCTCTATTACTAAAAAACTGAGCATGCACAACCGCTAAGATATATTTATTTATAAACTACATACATGTACTACTTAAGTTCTCTTCTTTTTTTCCCATACCCATGGATTGCTTTGTGCAGCTCTTGGAGTGTGCATACTCTACTTTGAAGACATCTGTGTCTTCTAGGGTAGTGAACACAGATCCTTCCTCTGAGGCCCAGAGGAAACAGCTCTAGTAAAACGCCCATATCTGGTGAAGCAGCATCCTTTGTTTCTACCAAGCTACAGCATCCAGCAGAGCGAAATGTATCATAACTGGAAAGCTGCTGAGGAAAAAAGAAATAATAATCCAAGATCTCAGGCTAATTTTCAGTTAAATTTCCAAAATTGCACACGAGGAATTTAAAGTCCTTCTGTCAATCTGGAAAGCTATCGCAATTTGAAAGGAGAGGGATGAAATGTATGTTCCTCAAGTTAACCTCAAGTAGAATTCAAAAAATAATAATAATAAAATCAAATGGCTTTGAATAGCCTTGAGAAATAAAAGACTCAGCTACTCTGCGGTGCTGAGCTGTAAACAAGACCATATAAATTCCTTTGACTTCAAATCCACACTTGGTAAACGGCAGCAAACACAGTGACAGACCATCAGGGTGAAAGTTCTTTATAGCTCCTGCGTTCCCTGCCTTGTCCTCTCCCTCATATCAGGAATTACACATTTATTTTTTTTTCAGCAGTCTAATTTTACAGTTCTCTATTTTTTACAGCCTAAAACATGAAGCCTGTTTGTCAGTACTCCAGACAGACTTGTCAAAAGATAACCTCTCCCACCCGAAGTTTGACACAAAAATTTAGCCCTTGAGCCATTACGTGGGAGTGTGACACAGCCTGTGATGCTGAGATGTGCTCTTTGCAGTAGCACATCACTTTTATTATAACAGCACCAAAACGTTCAGAACTATTGTTTTGCATAACTGACATCACATTTTGGAAAAAAAAAAAAAAAAAAAACTGAAAAAGTGAACTGAAAATCACTCACAAGCCAACAAACTGCAAAAAGGAGGGCTGCACGCAGGCAATGGGGAAAGTGTCAGAAATATCCCAATGTCTCTTTGCTGCTACATCCACATCGGGTTCTTTCTGCACCCTGAAGAGCTTACCAAACCCAAGGCCCACGCAGCCAGCTCTCACAGGAGCTCTTCACACGAGCTCAGATCAGGGTGTTATCAGATGGGCAGCGTCATCGCGCTGCTTGCTCTGCTGAAACCAACTCCTGCAGCACCAACAGCATACAAATCAGGCAGAGCGCTGAATTGTCTCTGGGGCTGCATACTCCGTTTAGGCAGTTACAGCTTAATGGATAAAACACTGACCTCTGAGACCCTTTTTCAAATCCAGCCTGCATTCCCGTGACAGGCGGTGGAACTGGGTTAGGGAGCATTAGTTTCAAAGAACCATTTTTCTAAGTGCTGTCTGCATTTTTACCATGAGCCTTTTCTCTTCGATATTTCTGCCTTCCTTGCTTGTCTCATCTCTTTCTGCTTAGGATGACTGGCTTCCAACACCCAGACAATGGTCCTTATTTACTTAATAATGCAACCACAGCTGGAAATCAGACCGTGGATGTGAGGAACACTCCTCTGAAAGACATAATACGTGAAAACAAAACTCCCTGCCCACTCTGAGGGTTTTGTAGCCCGTGCAGGGAATGGTCTCCAGCTCCCAGCTTGGTCTTATGTAGTGAGTGGACTCTTTGTTGTTTGCTGTTTTCTATCCCTCCCCCGTGTCCTTGCTGGATACTTGGCTCTTTAGGACTGGAGGGATCTCTCACATCCCACCGTCCTACCTCTTGCTGTCTCCAGATGCTTCCAGATCTTGGCAGTCACCCGTGCAGCACTGCTGGTCCCTTAGTGACCAAGCAACACATCCCAGAAATATTATTAAGAAGACAGAAAAAAGTTGGTTTCAGTGGCATTGAAACAACTCCTCCCAGCTTCCCCATAAATAAGAAATAGAAAAATACAGCAGCTATTAATGGGTGTGCCATGTGTCTCATTGCTCTGTCTCTCACTTTCACTGCCTCTTAGAGTTAAGTTCACACCATTTAAAAAATGAGAATAAGAACATAACTTGCTGATCCACGATGTTTTCTATGGTTTGTTTTCTCTGTAGGCTCCCTCTTGACCTGTTACGTGTGAGGCAGGCGCCCTCACTCAGCTGCTCTCCATGCTCACTGTGACCCAGCTCTGACTTTGGACTCTGAAGGCACTGAAGTATTTACCAGAAATCTCCAAAAACAATAAGAACATGGCTCATGTAGCAGTAGGTGTGTACACAATGAACACGGAACCTATGGGATCTCCATGCTTGCTTTGCTGGCTGGTGCTGAGTGAACTATAAAGCCATCAGATGAGCACATGGTTCAGGAAAGATGGGGACATAAATTTCAACAAAGAAAACCCTTGCGGGGGGCTCTGGAAAGCAAGGGAGCTCTGTTGGACTGGGAGAGCTATGAAACCAATGAGGTTTCATAGGCAGAGTGCTCTGTATGGACCACAACACCACACAGACTGCAAACAGGGCTGGCTGAGTGATAGGAGTACGGCGGGGGGGGGGGGGGGGGGAATGGGTTGTAAATCTGTGTTTTCCTTTATTTTCTTCACCTGTACATTTATAAGCTTTCACAATTACCTCATCACCTTCAGATATCATAAGTTCCATTAGGTTTTGACATAACTTGGCTTGAGGTAAAGTTAGTTTCTCAGTACCATATAGCGTTAGTGTTCCTCAAGCAAAACTGTGGCAGCTCATCACTGTGACACTCTAATGAGCACCCAGCTCATTATAATAAGGGCAACACAACGCACAGAATGGTGTGCCCTGAGATGCGTAGCATGGAGCGGTGTCAGAGACTGCACTGCAGGAGGAGGAGAGACATGCTTCCTTCTGAAAATAACCAGGGAAATAATCATGGTACAGCAGTGCGGATAACATCACAGACTTCAACGTAAGCTGTGCAGACTGAAGTTTCCAAAACAGCAGAGCCAACCCAGCTGGGCTCAAGGAGCATACATCAGCCAAGAGCCAGAACAGCCCATGGGCTCTTCCTGTAACCAGGCCAATACAAACAAAAATGCTTATTCAAACTAAGCAACTGGTTACATGCTTGCATGTCCTTCACATAAGACACAATAGCCAATGATTATTTAATCCTTCTCATTTACAGTTTTGGGTTTTTTTTGTGTGTGTGTGCGTGCATGAAAGAACATTCTTATTGTGGAAAAAATAATGCAATAGTATTCCTAAATTCTTCCACTTAAATTCAATAAGAAGTGAAAAACTTAACTGAAAGACATCAATTGATAGGCATGTCCTGCAGTAAGAATAACAAATTAAGCCTAATTTAGTTGTTTTTCCACTTGGTTTTCCATAGTAAGCCTGGGATTTCTAAGGAAAATCCAAGGGAGACTTGGCACTTGATATTCTCACAAGCCTGAGCTTCTTTACAGGAGCAACGTTTATGCTGGAAGCATGTTGGATGCTTTCATTCCAGCCTACTGGAGAGCAGCCTGCAGGTCATAGATCTGCTGCAGCTAATTTGGCAGAAGCAACACTGTCTCTTCAGAGAAGGGCAATGTAAATCTGCAAATGCAGCTTCTGTCTGGGGGAATAAACAGCCTTAATCTTCTGTAGAGTGACAGTCACTGAGAAAACATTTAAAACAAACAACAACAACAACAACAAAAAACCAACCAAACAAAAACACGGTAGTAAAGCACAACTTCTCCAAAAATTGGAAACTCCCGGTCTGCAGGACCTTCAGCTCTCCAGTGTACTTAAAGAGGGATGAGCTTTTTTCCTCCACTAGTAAAGAACCATGTTTGTGCACCTTGCAGGGGGTGTTCATGAGCTGGTTTGCTTTCTCAGATACCCCTGGGAGAGGCAAAGCACTTGAGCACTGTTTTTGGCAGGCAGGCCCTTCCTCACCATCCTCATGTGAAGGAAGCAGCACATCTCGACCTGACCCGTTGGGACTGATGTCCAGAGGCAGCTTATAGGAGCAGGCAGCCCCAGACAAGGAGGAGGTGACCATTGCTAACAATTCTTTTTACAAGGCCTGAGGTACACATGGCTCAGGAAAGGTCAGAGGAGTGATGACAAATTATTAGCCCTGGTGCTCTGCATGTGCTCCAGGGATGCTCTAGGGAACAGGTGAATGAGCAGATTCAAACATGCCTATGTCATCAGCAAGAAGCTACCAGTGCCCACCCTAACCTACCTGGGGACGTTTATCTTTGTAGGGAAGGGGGAAAAGGGCAGGAGAGAGGAAGCACAAAAAACCAGCCTGTCAGGCTGTCCTGGTCTGTTCTTGAAAGTGCTTTTCCTCAAGGAGAAGAGACAGTCGTGACCTCCTGCTGACTGCTGGCCCTCTCCTTCCATGCGGCAGCCAGTGGGATTAAAGAGCACACCATGGGTCGTGCCTGGGTTAGCTCACTTGACTATTACTTACCCTAAGGAAGAGCCCTTCATTTCTGAAACCTAGGAATTTCCACCAGAGGTTCACCAAATACCTCACAACCAAGAACCAAAATCACAAAAATCAAAAATACACACATGCTAACACCAGTGTCTTGTTTAAAATGATTTTCAATCTATTCCCATAATGGCACAGGCAATTTCAGTTAGCAAAATGTGTAGTGCATTGCAAGAGAAGCAAAGACATTGCCAGAGAAACAAATGGGATGAACTGAAAGCAGCAGTCACATTTTTCAGCCATTCAAGATAGGCACCACTGATTTCTCAGTCTTAAATTTAGTATTATGGAAATTATACTAAATTTTACTTAGAAACAAATCAGAAAAGGCAAAACCAACCTTCTGCCTCCAGTAGTCTACATGAGCGAGGAAGATCACGGCAATTTTGTTTTGCATCAGTTAACACAGAACGCTTTTAAGGGATAGCACTATATTTCTCTGTGGTTTGTGCTTGCAGCTCAGGCAGAGAGCCGAACGGTATCTGTATTGCTCTCTGTGCAGTAAGAAAAAATACCCCACTCTGAAATCAGCTTTTGTAGGTTGTCACAGGATAAAATAAACCTTAACAATAAATCAAGTTTAACAAAAGGACTTCTTCCTTACATGGCTAACGGCTGACGTTCCTCTACATACAAAGATGCTGTTTGACCTACTGCTCTAATTAGAGCAGCAGCGATGTTGACATTTGTGTTGTATAAAGCAGACATGCTAATAGCCAGAGGGAAAGCTGTCAGTGCCTCTAAAGATCACAGCCTTCGCAGCAACGCACAATGCAGCCTTTAAATATTCAAGTAATCAATGCAGCGCTTAACTTCTCGTGCTGATAACGAGAAATGACCCCCAAATCAGAAAAAAAATTAGAAAACCCAACTTCAGTCAGTGCTAATGCTGAAAGATTAACAGGCAGTTCTTTGGTTTCATCCTACTGAGCACATCATTTCCTTCCAATTTGTGTGTAATCCAGTTTTGCCATGAAGGAACGCAAGCAATTCATACTCTTTTTGTGTTTTTCATTTACTATTAAAATACAATAATCACCAGAGACTGCGCTTCGTACATTCGTATACATCAAGTTCACCTAAGCATGAAAACAGATACCTCTTCTCATTTATAACTACATGAAGTGAGTTTTAATTTTACCCAGGGCCTCTACTTCATCACATTCCCATGACGTGAACCGCATCACTGCTACAGACCGGCACTTCACGTTTTACTGATCAAAATCCCTGCAGTAAATCCTCTCCTCCCCCCTCCAAAGTACCCTACAATGACTGAGAGCCCTTAACTCTCCGGCTCAATTAGCTCCAATCCCCACTCAGATTTTTTTCCCCAAGCACGTGATGTTCTCAAGCCCGCTTTTGCCAGAGGCAAAGCTGAACGCAGAGGATAACAGTGACAAGATGACACGCTGCAGTCCACGATCAACGCTCTCTATTCTCACTCCTTGCCTCCCAAAGAAAGAAGTCCTGCAAGCCCAGCAACAGAGAGAGCCTCACTCATCACATCCCACAACACTGCTCAATGCAGCCCATCCTGGGCACTTTCAGAGCCTGTTTTGTAATTAGTTTCTGTAAGTGGATAATTGGATCATTAAGCTGAATTAGAGTAATATGATAACATGCAAACCGAAAACATAACTCTTATTTATCTGACTGTTCAGCCTTCAAAACCGCTGCAATGAAATTGCTAATGCCAATGAGTTCTGAAGGAGGCCCTTTAAGCTTAGAGACAAAAAGAAGCAGCAACAAACGAAAACCTTTTAATTGGATATTAGGTTAGATATTACAAGTTTCTTCTCAGAAAGAGTGGTGGAGGCATTAGAGTGGGCTGCCCAAGGAGGTGGCGGAGGCACCATTCCTGGAGGCATTCAAGAGATAAGGAGATGTGGCACTGAGGGACGTGGTTAGTGAGCACGGTAGGGATGGGCTGATGGTTGGACTAGGTGATCTTAGAGCTCTTTTCCAACCTTAATGATTCTGTGATTCTAATGTTTTCCCCCAGTGTTTTATGACCGTAGCACTTTCCTTTGCATGGCACCCCACATGGCCAACATTGCTCGGAGAAGACTGCTGAGGGGAAGCACGTGTAGTTCATCTGCTGTCCATATGTAGCTCCAAGCACAGCAAGCAGACATATGTATATGAAAGGTAATGAGATGATCTGAAAACACATCACAGTGAAGAGATCTGTGAGCCTGCAAATGTAGCGTCAATTAGGAGAAGACACCCCTTGGAGCAGAGGCGAAGGGTAGGATTGGTTCAGTACAGTAAAATCTGTACCTCAATTTGTTGATAATCAAGAAAGATCAAGCCTGAAGTTAGACTTATGTATGAAGAAGATAAGGAAACATGGCCACAGTACAGTACATCACTGCAGGGAGGTACAGTTAAGTTCAAGTCATTTACTCTGCAGCACAAGTGCTGTGATTTCCTATCTATCTCCAATGTAACTCTAAGTGGCAACAGAAAGCCATTTCCACCATCAGGACAGAGCTTTCCAAGAACAGCTTTTCTGCTTACATTACCTTGGGGAAAAATACAGAGGAACAAAGAGGAAGGCTGGAGATTCTTCTTCAGATTCATTTTACACTTATAGAAATCCACTGGTTTTACAGGAGGTTGTTTTTTTTCTTCATATTCATCAGCACTTTGCAAGGACATCCCCTTCCGTTCCCCGAAATTCACTGCTCCAGAAATGAGAGTCTGAGGGTAAAGTGGGGTACAACAAACAGTTCCAATGAACATCAGAGAAAGGCGAGAAGTGCACATGGCAGCAGCAAGACCACGGTCACTGCACATGGTTCACAATTAATGCTGAGTGTGAGAAGAGAGCTCAGGCAGGTAGTTACATCAGCACTGAAGGGGAGCTGATGTACTGCATAAGAAGCAATGCAATGAGGATGGATCAGAAATGCAAAGCTCATGCTATCCTAGAGCTGCTCATCTCCTGCTTGCAGGAAAAGCTCTGCTCATGAACTGAAAATGTGTCTTTGGAGAAGGGACCAAAAGTAGTAATGGCCTTGGCTCCAAGAGAGAAGATTTTTGTGGAAGACTGCAGATGAATGCTGTAGTAGAGAAAGAAAGGTGGTGGGACTCAGTAGGTGAGGCCGATGGTTGGACTTGGTGATCTTAACAGTCTTCTCCAACCTAAATGTTTCTATGTTACAGATCACATTTTAATGACATTCAAAGCCTACAGTTCACCACACACCAATCTGATTCACCACAGCACAGGGGGTGCCCCTTCCTTTCTGTCTCATCCTCTCTTGATGTGAACAAGAGGAAAGCCGCTTTGCCACAGCAGGCTCAGAGCTATCAAAGGAGCAAGTTGTATTTACACCAGAATATTTGTAACCCCTGCTGGAACTAGAACATATCCTGGTAAAATGCAATGAATGCTATTTTCCAGTATTGCTGCTAGCACTTACACAAGCCAAGTGTTAAAAGACAGCATCTGATATGATGGTACTTTACACAGTCCCTGCAGGAATAAACCACCACCTAGAAGGGAACGCAGAGGAAGCATGCTATTTATCAAGAAGAACCTCAAAAGACATGATATCTGAGTGAGAAAGTTTTGCAAATTCATTGTACAAATTTGTATCCTCTCCTCTTCATCTGTATCATGTAACTGGCACACAGTTTGCAGGCATTGTTATAAGCAATTTATTTCTCCAGCCAATAGGACAGAGCAAGAAGTTCCTCTAGAGTCAGAGCTGCTGCTGCTTTTAACCTTGGATAACACAACTGTTGAAGATGATGGCAGCTGGCACTCTCAGCCACGGAGCCTGCTGTGAATTGCTGTTAACAAACACATTTGGTTTCATTAAGCCTTTCTTCTTCTTCCTCCAAGTGCTACAGTCATGGTTTCTGGAGTAATCACAGAAGACATTTAGAAACATCCTGGGAGTGCTTGAAAAGCCCTTTCAAAGGTTACCTCCAAGCTGCTGAGTTAAAGGCATTACTGCAGCACAGGGTTGGCTATACTGCCTGTAGGGTCTGATGTTTTGTTAGGCCACTAGCTTCAACTCCTTGGCTACCAGCTGCATCCTTCCTCCTCCCCTGTGAAGAATCACATATCCACACCCACTATCAGGGTCCAGCCAGGACCCTCTCCAGAGCAGAGGCACCAGAACAAGGAGCTGTGGGAACGGACCAGTGCCACCACGCAGGGTGGCAGCTGGGAGCAGATGGGTGAAAGCGAGGCATGGGTCAGGTTTTCAAGAGATCTCCAAGTAAATTTTGCATCTGCTGAACCTGCCATGCCTAGAAGTGATGCTGCTTAATGACTGCCAAGGCTATGAGCCCGCTGCTCTGCAAAGGGATCCACTTCTCATGATCTACTGAAACTCCAGGCTTGGCTCATACCAAGTTTCATTAAGGTTTGAAATTTTGTTTTATTTATAGGGGAAAAAAATATTGAATAATAACATTTTTGATTAGCCAGCAGAAGACAGTGTTGCTGGACTGAAAGCTATAAGGCAGCTGTACAGTCTTAAGAGGTATGGATCCAGGTACCAATCTAATGTGGTAAAGAAGATATTTAATTTCAGGCTTTTATATGATGGAGCTAAACCAAATTACCTCTGATGATACCTTGATACCTTTATAGAACTGATGCTGGGCATGGAGGAGTGGTTGCCAAATGGAAACCTGCTCAGCCTTAGGAACTGATGAAGTTCCTATACCTTGGAATCATGTTGTAGATGCTCACAGCAGATGGAAATTGATGGCTGTAATCTCCATGAGGCGGATGCTGGCTGCAGTAAGGCTACCCACCCCATGTGGCAAGCCCATCAATCTGAGGCATGTTATTAGCACAATTCAAGGTAGCAGACTATTGCTAGAGAAAGAAATAAAAAACCCTCAGTGAGCAAGTGCTGAGGGAAGCAGAGAAAGAGGATGGCAACTTTCATCAGTTCACTGAATGAAGGTATGACCCTGGAGCATCTCTCAAGTTAGTGCTTGGGTATCAGAGGGACACAAGCATGAAGCATGTTCCCATTTCTCTAGTTACAGAGAGTGGTTCCCTGTTTGCGTGGTCACAGCATCAGTGCAGCTGGTTGGTACAGTGCTGTATAAAGGGAGAAAAAACTACAGTAGAATTGACCTTCAGTGGAATAGTAAAAGGTATATTCAGAAGAGCTGCACTTCCACTGAGATACAGCTCAGCGTAAAACCAGTTGTGGGATGCTGACATGAGGAAGGGTGCTGGATGGTGCTATGTGGGCATGCTGCATGCTCCATCCAGCTGCAGCACACCCACGTGCCTCGTGGACATTATTGCTGTTTGAGGGGATGCAGAGCTGGCTCCAGCTCTGACTTTCTGGAAAAGACAGAATCAGGGCAGCTAACTTTCACCATGCACCACCTTTGCTGCCAGCAGATTTTCTAACACGTGCTTAGCCACAGCAGCAGCCAGATTTTGACTCCCCCAATATTGCCATGCATGAATCAGGATAAATTCAGCTTGGGTGTAACCTCAGGAACGTCACCGTGCTAAGAACAGAAATTAAGTGGGCCACAATAGAGATGAAACCATGTTACCAGGAGGAAAAAATAAATCTGATGCATTTCTCTGACAATTAATAGCTACTAACAGAGAAACATTGGAAGTATTCCACTAAATTCAAGTTTACAAGAAAAGAGAATACTGATTTTTAGAGAACAACTTTCAAATGCTATTAATGATAAAGATGTTCTTTTGTTTTACAGTTCGCAAAAATAACCCCAGGCCAAAGGAGGTGGAGCTTAAGAGGTTGATTTCATTGAAGCAGAGCATCAGTTTGAAAGCTGGCCTTGCAATTTTCCTTCTTTGAGTGAGTAGCAGAACAGCAGTATAAAAGGGAAGCTTTGTATAAATGCAATGTGGCTGATAGAGATGAAAAAAACTGCTCTGAAACAGCTCTGATGACACACAGAGAGAAAGGGGCACCTATGATACACCATGATTCATGTAGATAACCCCATTAGAACATGAGTAAAATTTTAGATACTTTCATCCTATAGTTATCTACAGGACATCTGCATTTTTTAACTCTGAAACAACCAAGGAAAGAAACCAACAATCACGAGCTCGTAATAAGAAATTTATGTTTGTGTTTTTCATCTCAGTTTTGGTAGAAACTACTACAGCACTTTCTTCCATTGTAAGATGTGTTTTTCCACCAACCCATGCAGTACAATATGTCTGTCTTCCAACAACTTGTCCTGAAAGGCAGCCTTACTTTTGAAGTGAAATATCAAGGGACTGGAGAAGGCCAAAGTTGGTTTTCCATGTGCACTGCTATGTAGTCAAACTCTGCCTTCCAGTTCCCTTGAGATGCTGCTGTGGAATCCCCTCAGTGTCACCCTCCCTTCGTCCACTCTCACAACCAGGCCTGGAGGGTTTTGCTTTCCATGTCTAGAGCCAGGTGCACTGGCAAATCCAATGCGTTACTCAGTCACCAAATTTCCCTGCAAATTTGACAGTTTGCTAAGGTACACCAGTTACACGCGGTATGCGCTATTGCTTCGGAGGATTTGCCTATTCATAGCACATCATTTGCATTTTCTGGAGTTTTTTTTTTTTTTCCAGAAATGTTATCAGCACAGCAGAGAGTACACCAAAATGTTCAACAAATATTGAAAACTGGGACAGCTAGAGTCTATGATTCTATGCTTTGTAGTTAAACAACTACAACATAACTGGATCATTCTATGTGAACACACACACAAATTGAAGATTGAATCCCTTTTTCCTCCTCCTAAAAAAAAAAAAAAAAACAGTCGTGGGTAGGTGGAAAAAGCAGATCAAGAAAACATAAAGGCTCCTAATATTTGGCCCATCCAACACCCTAACAACCACAGTGAATAACCATTCTTTAATTCTGGTAGCTCTCTCCAGACATTCCTTCTGCAGTGGAAGCATCTGATGATTTTCCATAATGCCCCCTTCTATGCCTTTTCCACACCCACCTTTTTCCTAAGATGTCTTTCTGCCCATCTCAAACGCTGACTTTTCAGCCACATCACACCAAATCCAGCATCTGGTGTAGTCACATTGCAATCATAACATCACACAATCATAGAGTATCCTGGGTTGGAAGGGACCCCATCAATCCAATCTCCTGGTCTGGGGCTCTCAACCACCCCCAAGCTAATGAATATTGACCATTTCCATGAAGATAAGTAAAACTTTTAGAGATCAAAACAAAAAGTGAAAAGCTGAGAAAGAAAAGCACAACAGTGCAGCATCATTGCGAGGTTTGAAGATAAACCCTGAACTGATAAAAATCTGTTGTAGAGTTTATAATTCCTTCTTCCAAAGAAGGAAAGACTTAACCAGACCCTATGAAAAGCAGTTCTCCTGATGGAATTTTAATCCTTCCATGTAGAATGTCCTCTCTCTGTGGACTTCCCGGCTGCTCTGCATGTGGATTACTGCTGCCTCAAACACTATCACAGAGAGCACTGTGCTCCCAGGGGAACAGGGACTCTACTGCCAGCAATTCCTGTTTAGATAATGAAGCCTTTCCAGGTGCTCAAAGACCTGCTGGAGATTTCCCTTTGGGTCTGAGTGAGAACAAACTACTACTGGCCTACACAGCTTCAAGTTTCCAGTTGTCTAAATTAAACTTGAGACCATCACTATGACAATCCCATAGGATCTTCCAGAAACAGAGAAGGGGAAGCAGAAAGGAGGATCTTTCCTCTTCTCCCAAGACTTGCCCAGCCAGCACAACTCCTCATTGTTGGCCCTCTCAGGGACACAGTATGGGAGTGCTTACAGCAATTTGCCTCTTGGCTACTACGGTACCATCTCTGCTTGGTTAGAGCCTGTCAAGGAAACAGGCTGTAAAGCCCTCACAGCAGCAACACAGGACACATGGTTGGACTGCCTGAGACACGGGAGACAACTTGAGGTGAGACAGTTTACTCCAAACCCCCATACAGGTGAGTGACGAGGCCAGAATAAGACCCAGGAGCATCTCTGCTCACACTACAACCCTTATCTGAAGCCTCCCTCTAAGCCATAGACAGCTACACATGGAAAAAGAAAAAAGAAAAGCAGTATTACAACAGTAATAGCAGGAGACAACTGCTATCGCCGAGCTGCTCAGAGTGCAAATTTTCACCATCTGCACACTGCATGTCCAAACAATGCATCTTTGTAAAAAGCAAAACTTTTTTAATCAATGCTGAGGATTAAACCCCAGTCAGATCTGACAAATAACAGCTTATTTGGGAACTCTGATTTATTTCTCAGGGATTAATGACACTTGAAAGCAGAACAAACCACTGCACTACAACAAACAACTGGAAGGAGAAATCAACACGTACTGGTGATTTATTTCTCTCACTGAACAGCAACAAAAAATATTGAACAATTCTGCATCAACCCAATCAAACCCATCATTTTGGGCTGTAACAAACATTTTGTTCGGATTAAACTAGAAACTAAGTGCTGCTTTCCAATGGGGGATTCTTTAAAACTGCTTTTCTAATAAAAGCAAGGGTTGGTTTCATAAGGGGATTTGTGGCTGCGATTTCACAACTCCTGTGGAAGCTGCCTTGGGTCTGCACTGCAGATCCGGGCCCGGCCACCCCTCCTCCTCATCAGGACATATCCTGGGGGCAGTGCAGGGCCACCATGCACACACACATCCCCACGTGTGCTCACAGGTCACACCTGCACAAGTGGTAAACATACCAATTGATGGGTATCATTGATTTTAGTTAGGATTTCAATAAGAAAGATTAATTAAAAACAAGGTTTCCTGCACTATTCCCCATTCTGGTTTGCACTTCTGTTTTGGTTTCTTTTAAGCTGTTTTCCCAGAGGAAACTTGTACTGGTTAGCAGAAACTTGGTGCTGTTTGATGTGAGCAGGAGAATGCATTATTCATTATCTAAACGCAATCAGTGATTACACAGATTAAATGTAACTTTATTCCAAGTTGCACTTTTTACACTATAGCAGGCAAAAGCGAGTGGTGTGCATTTACTGGATTTTTTTTTTCTGGTTTTTATTTGCCATACAGCCTAGCAATGTAAATTTGAATTTCAATTCCCAGCATACAAAAATAAGCTTATGTACCTCCCCTAGTGCTATCTAAAAAATAATGCAAAATAGAGATCAAGCATCATCTACCACCACAACGAGCTGACAGACTCTAATATTATCTCCTCCTCAGCGTTAGAATTAACACGTCTCCTTCATTATACTTTTATTCATAATACTTTTATCCATAATTGGGACACCAGAAGGAATAAAAAAAGTAAAAACATTCTGCCTTCTCTATTAAGTTTCACATTTTAAACTCCCATTATTCAACTGATGCAGGTGAACTAACAGTAATGAATACAGTCCTCTCAACTTCTGCAGGAAGAAGCAAGGGTGGTTTAACACTTAAATATGAACTACTTTCAGACTTTTCCAGTGAGCAGACGCTCTTTGTACCTTTGGCAGCACAGGCTGAAATATTCTTACATGAGGGTAGGCTTTGACAACTGTCTTCAAGATAGAGAAAACAAACAAACATACACTTTCATGCAACAAAGCAAAGAGGTGTGGCATACAGTGACAAAACTCTTGAACTAACAAAATACAAGATAGGGCTTATATAGTTAGCGCCTTCTCTACATCTGTGGCTTATCAGTGGTGAAACCCTACGTCTTTCTAGTAGACTGGATTCTCCTACCACTTTTCCAGCACAGATGAATTTCTATATGACTTAGTTATATGTTGGACAAAAGCCTTCTCTCCTGTTTCAGAATGAGACCTAAATGTGACACTCATTTCCATAATTCATATTTACAAAGGCACGGATTTCCCATTTCAGTCACGATCTGCCACCTGATGCTCCTCCTAACCAAATATCAACCAAAGAACCTTTTTCCTAGGTTGGAAGCCGCTCAAACATGTACTGATGTGACATTAAAGAATTATTTCAACATCTGTAGCGACACTCCAAGGAGAATTTTCATTTCTCACTTCTCCTACCCTTTCCAAACAGCATTCAGAGTAATAGCCAGCACAAAGCAGAAAGCAAATCAAGGAACCTGACCAGCATAGTACAGATGGAGTACAGTGGTTTCACTACAAAGCAAATAAGACAGTAGGCACAGAGCGGAAATTATATTTTAAGGCCTGGAGGTAAAATACAGCTACTTAGAGGGTTTGCCTTGGAGATGTGACACTGGACAGAAGCCAAGCTTGGGGAGAAAGAAAATTCCTAGCCATGCCTCCTTGGGCCATCAGCAACTGCCTCTCCCAAAGACCTGCTGGTCATTCAGAAACAGGCCCTCACCCTCCCCTACTTCTGCCACATCCTGGCCCTGAGAAATGCAGCATGTTTTGGTGACATGATGTTCTCTCCAGTCAGGGATGCTCACAAGGAACATACTGTAGCCATTCAAACAAGGAAGTTTCCCCAAGGAAGATAAGAGCAGTTGTAAACTATGAGCTCTTTGCACCCTCCGTCTTTATGTAAGTACTCCTGATACAGAAAGCTGCCTGCACTTCAGGACCGATTCCAGCAGAAAAATCTCTGGAAAACCTAAGGGGCAGAAATTTTCCTTTCAGATCCATCAAAGGCAGAAAACAATCTAGTAACAGATTCCTCAGCCTATAGTTCTTCCAACTCCCGTTGTTCCTACTGCGCCTCATATTTCAAAGCCCTTTTTAAACAAAAGCACTATTTGCTTAGAGTCTTCATTTTAACTAAGCCTGCTGAGTATGGCATTAATAAAATTGCACTAACAGAGATACCAGGATAAATACAAATAATTATAAACACTGCTCTTGAGTTACTCTATCCAAGGGAGTGGCACGTTTGTAGGCTCATTCCCTGCAAAGGGGAGGGAGAAGACTGGGACAAGAAGGATGGAGAAGGGGACAAGAGGGGGACGGTGCTTGTTAGAAAGAAAACAAGTTTTGTTTGTTTATTTAATCTGGTTGTCCTGGGTCAAACCCAGGAGAGGCTAGCCAGCTTGCATTAGCTAAGCATCCAACTCACTGCATTTGGGGATTGCGGTTTCATTTCTAGAGGTCTTAAAGACACCTGCTGGAGCTCTCTGCTAGTGTGGCCAAACATTGCGTATGGCTGAAAATATGCTTTGTCTATTTAAGTGAGGCTTTAACAGGCTGCAGGGCTTGAGGACCGATGTCAACAGCAGTGAATCTGTTTACACAGACAACAGGTGCAAGGGAAGCATGGGCGCTTTCCTCCCTCAGCACAAAGCACAGCACTGGCAGCAGGAGGAAAAGAAAAACCCACAGGAGAAGCCTGACAGATCAAGAAGGCCAAGAAGGAGCAATTTCAGCCTCGCTTTCCCACTCCTTGCTGTCTCAGAGCACCAGATCCCACAGGCACTTTTAAATGAGATAAGAGATGATGCTTTTTGGCGTTAAGATGTTGCCAATTGGTGCATTTGTAGGAAGTCTGTCAGCACAGGAGTCTCCTTCTGGAGCACACCCTGGCATCTCTTCTGCTCCACAGCCTGCACTGCAGCCATGCTGCTCACAGAGCAGCTGTGAGGAGCCCCGCAGTACAGCTGTGCAGGCAGGAGGGATAAAGCCCAGCTGGAGGGAGGTGTGAAACAGGCAGCCAGAGCATGAGTCACGTTCCCTGTGCATGCTGCACACCAGGGACACAGCCTGGTCTTGTTTCTTCTAACTACTGCATTCACAGGCCAGATGATGTGTTTGGGAGGAAATGGAAGGCAAGACGACTCATCTTGCCATGCAGATTTTGTGAGTTTAGTTCATACCTCCACTTGGAACAAAACACAAGTCCCGAAAGACATAAGTCCTCCAAATCTTGTTCTTTTTGACACAAAGCCAAGGAGACCGTGGTGCCACAGATGGCAAATTGGTGACAAGGAACAGCAGCAGTGGGTGAATGCTGGCTGAAATATCCACAAAGGTGATGAGTTCCAGAACAGAAGCACAGAGGTTGTGTGCATGTGTTCTCACATCACCAAACAGAATCCACACAGGACTCTAAAACACATTACAGCAAAAGCATGAATAGGTGTTTAAATAGACTGTTGTCATGTAGTACATCTCACAAATCTAATCTCAGGTAACTAATACTTAGGGAAGCTTGCAGTAGCATCAGATGTAGCATTTAATAGTCAATTTGTGAGAGCTATCAGTTTCTTTTTCCCTTTTTGGTTGTCTTTGGCTAGTATTTCACATAAACACTCAGGTCCTGTTCCTGTGTCTGTCCATATTCACTTTCATCTGTGACCATACAGACACCTCTGTCAGTCTCCCACTCCTCTCACCTACCATAACACCAAAATTGCCAGGGTGTCTTTTACTCAAAGTATTGGACTATAGCAGATGTACAGCTGTGAAAGTAGACACAAAATGCCATCAAGCCTCTGAATGGGACAGACGGCAGATGCCAGGTAAGCACTTGATCATCACAGTGAACTTCACCAGCCAGTCTTTGGAGCCAGCTAATCAGATCTGATTCATGAAGCAGGACCCCAGATGAGACAACAAAACTGTCCAGGAGAAGAGTAACTTTAGACATTTAGCTAAATTTGGTTTGATAAAGTACAGAAGATGTGTTATGAACACCATCATAAAGCTTGAAAGCATGTTTTCAATTGAATTATGCACACAAGTCCTTCATTAAACTGGGGTCCATGCCCTGATTTGAATCCAGCTCCTCTCACCTAGTACAGAGTTCAAGGAGACCAACCTATCTGCTGAAAAGCAAGATTAGCAGCAGCAGGATTTGCAAAACAGTGTCATATCTCCAACTTCACAAGGACATGGGAAACAAATTCATTAGTGTAAGGGAGGCTGAAATACAAGTATAATGGAGGCAGAGTAAAACGTAAAAAATTAGCAGTAAAGAGGGCAGTTCGCTTGCAATTCAAGAAATCTTTAGTTAAAATGTTGCTGTGCCTCATAAGGATGTTTCTAAGAATATCACAATAGTAGTAATGATTACATTTAAGTAGGATATGTCAGACACTCATTCAGACACGTATACAGTTAAGGACTTGATGCAAAGCCTGCTGAAGCTGGTGGGTCTGAGAAGAGTCTTAGAAACCAGACTTCAGATACTTGTCAAAGAAAGTTTTACAGATTATTTGTGATCCATGACTGAATACAGCTTATGGGAACTGGTTTCCCAAGTTATATTTATCTGAAGAATCTTTTTGATTTAAATGCTCATACAGTGGTAATAACGTTATCTAGTTTTGGCAGAACACAGAATGACTAAAATTAGGTTTGCAAACATGCACTAAGAGACACAAGGCTTCGCATGACTCATCTACTTCTCTAAGAGCCTCCTTGATAGACTAATGGAATCCTCAGCAAGGATAATAATTTTCTCAATAAAGGCAGAAGATTTAAAGCAACCTTGTTACGAGCACTAAGAAGATAACTGTATTTGCCCTCAGGTAGCTCATTCATTTTCAAGACATCTAGCAATAGAAAAAGCTCTTATCTGGAAAAAGTACTTTTAAGTATTTTCCTGGAAAGGTAGTTAAATCTGAATGAGCACGTTAAACCCTATATATCCTCACCTCCTGTCACAGGTGGACTTACTGGGAAGTCATAAAGAATGACGAGTGAATACGCAAGCAACTTTGTCCAGGAAGGGCAATCCAAAAGAAAAATTCTTAAGAATAAGCTATTTTCTGAAGGAGCGTCTTAACCTTAGGATGGTTTCACCAGTAGAGATCACAGCATTTCTCCAAGGAAGTCTTGCTATCTCGTTTTGCAGACAGGAAATCTGTTTTGGCCAACGTCACCCAGTGCCAGCAAAAAGCTAGGTAACATCAAGGCCTTGCTTCCAATCCACTCACCACATGCCACCATTTCCTTTCTGAAATCCATCCTGACTCTAGGCCTCTACAACTATGTGAGGGGAAACAAGAATAAATCCAACAATGTTTGGCATTAAGATGCTGAAGGTGCTCAGATCATTGCTATCTACCCTACTTCTACCTCGAAGAAGATCTCCTACATACCATACGTGCCTTATCCTCTCCAAACACTGTGGTAAGACACAACACTGTCAGAAAAAGGCTTTTCTTATCAGTGCCTCTGAGCATGCAGACTGCCTGGCAGACAGATTGCAAGAACCTCCAATGGGGGCTCTCTGTGATGATGCACTCTAAAAAACCTGACCATTTAATCAGAATGACACTGGGTGACGCACATCACTGTAGAAAACAAATTATTGCACAAGACAGGGACTGCAGAAAGACAAATATTGCACCTCTCAACTAGAAGCATGACTTCAAGTTGTTTGCATGCAACTCAGTTAAAATTCACCCAGCACTCATAAAGCTGATGCTAAGTTCAGCTTTTCTGGATGCTACCTGTTGTCCACATGAATTTTGTAGTCCTTGCACAGCCCCATGCTGATATGAACCATTAGACAAAAATCTACTGGTATGTAGGCCACCATATCCCCAGTGATAGGTGGATCAGCTGACTAACTTCAGGTCTCACTAGCACTTTTGAAGTCAATGATAGAAAGTTGATGGGCAGAGAAGGGAGGCAGAAATGAAAGTCCAGGGGCTAAAAGTCATAAAGCGATAGCTGAGAGAGCTTTACGCAGAATTAGAGATTATCTCAATCAAAGGAAGAAATTTTACAGGCTAAGACAGGAGAGGCCACAGAATAAGAGATGGAATGATTTCCCAGCATCAGAAGTACTAAACTTTTCATGCCACTTATCATCGAATTCTGGCTAGAAAGAAAGATTAGGTCTTTATTCAAGACACACCAGCAAACTGGGTAGCTAGCAGTGAAGATGGGAAAACATAATTGCTTCAACTACTCCAGTGTCCATAGTCCTCTCTTTCCTTCAGGGCTTTGGGTGCTTTCTGTGAGGAGCTATCATCTCTGGGCCAAGGCAACACAAAACTGCCCTGGTCTTTGTACCTTCAGGGCAGGCTAAGAAGAGCTTCTAATTCTGGAGGTTGCAGTAGACAGGGTGCCTGTACAAAGCAGGGGAGGGAAAATTGAAGGAAATTTACTGTTTGACTGGTTTAGTTGGTGTAACTGGAGACGCCAGGGTGCTTGCTATTGTTGTGGGAATATGAAAAAGTTACACATCATTCACTTTCCCACTTCACACCCAGAAATACAACAGTACCAACATTTCAGTTACTAGTGATAACTCCATTTTCTCTTCAAGCAAAAAGTCAAGGAACTTCGCACTTTTAAAAATGAAAACTGAGATTAGATTTGTCATTTAGAAGCTTCTAAAACTGGCAGGCCCTAGGCCAGGGCCTTTTCAGCCTGAGAGAGAAGCTGTACATGTTCAAATAAATTAAGTACAGGAAACTTGCATAAGAATACCTCCTCTTCTTTGTCAAGGAGAGAAAGCCCAACACTTCTATGCTTCACTGGTCAGGCACTCATGAAGATGCATAAAATACTATAATCAAAAGGCCTGGCTTCACAAGGAAATGCATTGAGGCAGATGGTCTCCATCCCAGCTTAAGAATTCAACTTTTCTCATGCCTTAGAAAAGCAGCACCCTGACAAAAGCATGTTAACTTTGACTTGCTTATATTTCTTCTCTTAGACCTCTTCACAACCCTTCTTAGCTCTTTCTTAAAATCTTTTTGCATAGCCACCACCGTTTCACTTGCAGACTTACACAGAAGTCTCGGGGAGGAACTGGGTCTAATAAGCCAGTAAATGCATCGTTTCTTTCATGAGGAAATGCAACACAGCATTTTTTGCTAGAAAGAAGGATCTGTTGTTAAGCACCTTTTGAACACACGCTTCTGGAAGCAAAATACACCCTACTATAATTAAGGGTAGGGTGCTTAACTGAATACTTTTTTTTGTCAGCTATTCATTTTAAAATGAAAATTTGTTGGCACATTATGCCATTTTAATATTGGAACACCCTCATCCAGAACATCTGTGTGCTTTACCAGCTGCTTTAAACAACTGCCTTCCTTAAAGTGAAGTCAAACAGATTGTGTGTTTTATTATAGCTAACTTTCACCACAGAGTTCATTCTCTCTCAAGCCTTTGTTGTCAAGAGGAAAACTATCAATTCATCTGCCAATACAAAAAACAGCAACAACAAAAACACATTTAGAAAAGGGACAGCAAGCAGCATCTTATAACTGTGCTAAAAACACAGTAACATTAAGAATGATTTCCATATTCATCTGCTCAATATTTGATAGCAGTTGTAACAGCCAAGTTACCCTGCAACTGCCAAGAGCAAAGGAAGAAGAGATAAGCCCCTGGGACATGTAGGTAATTGTAGCCGTGAATTCAACACAGGCTTGGCTGTTGCACCTACTAACTTCGGATATTTATGTGCACATTCAAAGCATGGCAGCAGTGCTCAGAGCAGCAAAATGAAAAAGCTTAGTTAGGTATAAGAAAGGATATGGGATTTTCTCTCCCAGAGTTCAACTTTTAAAGTAAAAAAAAATATATCAGTTATCCTTGTGAAAATGTTTTAAAATGTAAACAGGATGTAATGGGCCCACTTGGCCAAGTTTTCAGAACTCATGAGCTACACCCAAGCACCATGCTTAAGCTTTTTGCTTTTGTTATTCCCCGCTGTTTCACTGTTTACTGAATCATAAGCTTGACCCAAGAAGGAAGCAGTACTGCAGAGAGGAGATCCACAGCTAAAATGAAATGCAACAGTTTAAGACGTGACAAAACAATGTCAACAGGATCAGAGAGATCATGTTCTTGGAGGGAATCTTCAGCTTTTCAGAAATATTGCACAAGTGAAACTATGCTGCTCTAGGATGACATTTAAAAAAAAATCTCTAAAAAAATCCAAATGGTTTAAAAAAAAGTCAGCCATCCCAGGTTTATTAAAAAGTTTCAAAACATAAAAGACCATAACAGATGATAACTACAGACTGGCAATGTAAGTCACAGATCAGAGGTTCAGCACGCACTTTAACATACCTACTTCTGTGTTTCAGGTATTCACTACACCCAAAACCATCTTAAACCTCCTACAATTCTTTCTAAAACTTCTACAGCATCCCCCCAATGGGCACGTAGATAGATCATGGAAGAAGCTGTTCTCAGTCTTCCACTTATGGATAGGTTTTACTACCCAGGCAGAAGTAGCTCTTCGGACTTTTAAATGCACCCTTCCTTTGGAAAGCTTCATGACACTCCACGCAAACATTTCAGTGGTTTGGCTGCTGTTGAAAGTCCCACGTAGAGACTTTAGCCAAAGCACAAAAAGTGCTGCCAAGGTACATCACAGAACTTAGCATACAGGGAAGGCTTTTATGAATATGATGTATGAATACATAAGGACATGCAGGGTTGTTATAAATTATATTTGGATAGATTGAGAAGAATATTGATGCAGAATTACTTAGGTTATATCTGTAAAGACAGACTTGAGATGGCTGTGCAAGTACCCCAGGCACTGCATTATCAGTATATTTCAAGAATTCAAAGTAAACTGAAGAACATGAACATTTTGGAAGATGATGTGTCAGAGAAATAAAGGACAGCTGAACGTTCACTACAAGAGGTGCAATCAGAGCTGTGTGAAGCACCCCATGCAACACTGAATCCATTCAATATTCTTCTGCTTGTACCTGAATCACAACCCAACTTCTGTCTTGACTAACACCACATTTTACAAAGATTCTTATTTACTCCATCTCTTGAAATTTAAAGACTTATTCAAGCAGTAAACCAAATTCAAATCAATGATCTCACCTAAAGTCAATGAGACAGTACCTGGATTGTTCCCACATCCGTATTCTAAAACTGAAGTTAAAGCTAATGGAAGTGAAATTAATGGCCTGATGATCGAGGAAAAGCAATTAGAAAATGAAAGTACTACATGCAGAACATTTAGAGAACTAGATCATCTGCAAGCAATACCCCTATAGGTAGCTGATTTAGGCAGATACTTTGTCACTTACTGCTGTCTACTATCCTGGGTTTGTCCTTGGTGCAGCTAGTTCCAAAACCCATCAAAAACAGAACAAGTCACCTTTAGCTGCTTGACAATAGCCCTACCAGGCTTCAGTTGTCAGCGTGGGGAGAATCCACAATTTTTTTTTCTAATGTCTTTCTTTGCACACACTTCCTCTTTCTTTTAATAACCTCCTACGCTGTAAACTGTGAGAATACATTAATCTCTAATTTCTGTGTAGCAAGAACTCTAGTGCTGGCAGCAAGTATCATCAGCCAGACCAGCTGCAAAACCACACTATGAAAAAGGTAAACTGCTGTAAGCCATGGTCTGGGCCAGTTATCATGTTAGAGTTGCTGACGCTATCTGTTTGGAGTTCTGCTTCACCTCACCCAGCCCAGACAAGCTCTAAATTTTGGTTCTTCATCCAGGCTCCCTTAAAACTGGAAGAAATAGAAGTGCTTATAGAGCATGCTTCATGTGCTTTTAAAGTAAGCAGCTAAAACAGGTCAGATGAATCACATCAGCAGCAGCTTTTACTCTTCATTGATTACACAAGGATCCAATAGGGACCAGGTGAAACTGTAGACATTCTGAGTTAGGGGAAATGAAGCCTATCTCAGACAGCTGCACAACTGCTTCCACAACACTGCTTATCCTCCCACAGCTGAAATTGGGGTTAATTTCCACTGCAGAAAAAAGTCAAAATTTGAAGTCATCGAACCATCTACAGAAGGATCTCAAATTTGAGTTCCCAACAAGACAAGGTCTTTCTTTCTAACATTTGAATTAAGAATTTGGATTGAAAGTTTGAGTAACGATTTCTATTCTAAGAACTACATCTAATCCAGAATCTGACCAATGCCATGTCATTTAACCTCAGTTTTCCTACTAACTGAAAAGTAGGGATAATTATAACAATCATACACTGGCTTGAGTTAGAAGGGACCTCAAGGATCATCAACTTCCCACACCCCTGCCATAGGCAGGGCCACCAACCTCCAGATCAGGTTGCCCAGGGCCCCATCCAACCTGGTCTTGAACACCTCTGGGGATGGAGCATCCACAACCTCTCTGGGCAGCTTGTTCCAGCACCTCATCACACTCTCTGTAAAAAACTTCCTCCTGACATCTAATCTAAATCTTCCCTCCTTGAGCTTAAAACCATTCCCCTTTGTGCTATCACTGTCTACCTTTGCAAAAAGTTGATTCCCCTCCTGCTTATAATCCCCTTTTAAATACTAGAAGGCTGCACTGTGGTCTCCTCTCAGCCTTCTGTTCTCTAGGCTGAACAAGCCCAGCTCCCTCAGCCTGACTTTGTAGGAGAGGTGCTCCAGCCCTCTGATCCTGCAGGAACACTGTCTTCATTGATTAACATCTTTATAGTGTACTGGGACTCCAGTGCCCCTCATCAAAACAGAGATACTATTAACTAGTATACAAACACTACCATGATTACAGCTATAAAGAGCACTTAACTGATATTTACTTTTTAAACAGCTGAAATTAATTTGCCTGTAACTTTTTTTTGGATATACTCAGTGGTATTTACATCCTAATTTCTCTGTGATTTGTGTCTTCCGATCTGATGCATGACAAGTTCACCACCACGTTCCCTTTTCTGTTGCCTAAATCATGTACTAATGCAAAACATTCATTTTTTACATTCTGCTTAATATGACTGTTTATAAATATATATATATATAAGCCCACACATTCTGCCATTAAATTCACCAGACAAATAGATTTGAGTTTCAGCAATGTAAACAAACCTACAGGCTTTTGCCAAGTCTAATGGACAAATATGAATAATTCCTGCCTAGAAGCAACACTTGAATCACTGTAGACAGTTACTTGGGCTGGAAACCACAGCAAAGCATCACTGTCTCCACCTTCCATTTCACAAATTCCACCAAGGAAATACTCAGGAAAATGCTCACATTATACAAACGCCTGCATTTTAATCTGAGAAATGGATTCCATTCCACACATTGTGTGTGTAGGAATACACACACAAATATATAGGTGCATAAATATATGTGAACATATAGACTGTATTGTGCTTCAGAGGAAAAGCATCCTTGCCTCAGTGAGACCCACTGCATCCATGCTCGTGGCCCAAAGCACAGTGTGCCCAGTGCCCACAGACACGTATGTCATGTCTGGTAGCATCTGCTTTAAATCTCAGTATTAGAGACAAATCCTTGTTTCCCTGGCTCAGGCATCACGGTCATATTTGATCCCCTCTCAAGGTTACAGAGATTTTGGGTCTGCACACTAAGCACTGACTACAGAAACAGATTACTTACTCTGGCCCATAGGTCTGACTGAAGAGTTCCCAGGACAAATGCAGCCTTCCTGGGTTGCAGTAAGCACTGGTGCAAAAGGCTGCAATTCCTGCACAGCCAGACCTGTTCACCATCTCTGTCCCTACCCACCTGAATCTTCTTGGTCATCAAAGTAAAACTCAAAGTGACAAGCAACACCTGTTTCCATAGCCATATTCCACACCCAGCTACATCTAATCTTTGCTTCATTGCCCCCTTTAAAGCATAATAATGGTTTCAGTGAGCATTCTCACTCAAGTTTCTGACTTCTTTACTTAATGCTGCCATGGTTGGGCTCAGACATCTGAAGGAATCTGTAGCTTAAGTAATCCATTCAGCATAGAAAGCCCTGGAAACACGTTTTCTGTCAGTCATCATTTTAAACCAAGAGTGCAAGCTGCTGTACAGTGTGTAATTTTCCACTGTAGCAACGCAATGGCAGGGTTTTGCTTCTCCTGCATTACATTTTCTTAAAAATCCTCTACCAGATGGGCTCCATAAAGTATAAAACAGGATGTGTGTCAGTGCATACTTAAAAATCAAAAAAATCTATTTGTGGTACGCACCAAAAGACTCTGTGTCATCCTCTTAAAGTACTGAGAAACAACTAAAAGACCTGACTGAGTTCCGAGACTGGTTATTTGAATCTACATACATGTAATTTGCAGATAAAGAGTTTAAAACCTAAGAGGTTCTGAGAATGCACCAGAAAGGTTTATTTGGCATGGTTCAGCCAGCTGCTTGCTCTGCATGGATCATAACCCATATGAAGGAAATGGGTGGGGGAAACACCTCAAGAAACAAAAATGGGGCGGAGTCTCTAGCTGTGCTGGAATTCTACATGGAGAAATCCTTGGATGTGGGAGCAGAGGAGCGAGGCCCTGCTCTTGTGCCCTGAGCAGGGCCCACCATCCCCAGCAGCCCAGCTGGCCTCAGATGCTTCCACCAGAACAAACCAGGAAAGCCAAGCAGAACACATTCCAGGCCTCAGAAGCCAAATCGCAAATCCACAGGGAAAAACACTCCACATCCGACCCCTTGCTCTCCCCTCGCCCACACACACACAAGGGCAGCCAACTGAAATCCTGAGTGCTTGGCAATGGAGGCTGCCCTGACATCACACAACATGGCTGGGCTCAGAGAGGACGTGGGATGCTGCTGGGACGGAGCTACACAGAGCTCGTACCTGCAGACACCCACAAATGACACTTGCACATCAACAGACCTGGATATGATCAATTCTGGAGGCAGAGAACTCCATCTAAATGTGAGCAACTGGAGCTTGGCACTGAAGTGATGATGAGTGCACGGCTTCCCCCCCCCCCCGAGCATCGCCACTCATCCACAGGCCTCAGTGCCGGGAAGCCGCATCGTATTTCAGGATTGATTTTCTCTTACTTCAACCTTCAAAGCCAGGATGTTGCTATATCTTTGTCAGCAATGTCAGAATTTTCTGCACTAAATCAGACCCTTTTTTCCTGTTAAATTATCTAGATACCTTACATGCGCTGTACCCTGAGGATTCATACTCTTCACTTTCTTCTGTAATCAGATGTTTTCTTTCTCCTCCTCCTCACTTTGCACTTTAAAAATAGTTTAAATAAACACATCTGTTTTTTAATGAGCCTGTTCTGTCTGAGCACCTTTGGAAATTACCATTAGTTATCTGTACCAGCTAAAAACAACTAAAGGGGACCTACTGATATGAATACTTGTTATTAGTGCCAACAATCTTGCCTGACAGCATAATAATGTCTCTGAAGTGCGATCTTTTCTTAAGGTTTGTGTTTTTTCCTCCACCTTTTGCAGCACTAAGCACTTAGGATTCATAAATTGTTTTCTATTTTTCTTGCAACAGAAGCGTCCCAATAGCATAATGGAATCAGTCCAGTTGCACCACGTAGCACAGTTACGTTTGACTCAAAGGCCTGCCTTGTTTGCTTTTAAGCATGGTGAAGCTTATGCTGCGTTCTGTTTTCAAAGGATCATGCAGTCATCTGGTGTAACCAGGACATGCATTTATTTCTGCCCAAGTGGTATTGTCACTGTGTGCGACCTACAGCATAGGCTCTAGGCAGCAACCTCCTTCTCTGGTGACAAAGTCACGAACAAAACATGCTTACACATTTCTTTTGCTCTGACAGAGTTCTTCTGGGTTATATGTGAATTTTTCTTGATTTTGTCCTTCTTGCACATTCTTCTAAAAAGGCTTTGACCACCATTCCCTACCCATACCTATCCATCAGTCGCAAACATTTACCGATACATCTCAGTAATGTAAAAAGCACACAGGGGATGATTTACCTCGCCAATTTTAGAGGCTTCCTACTGAAGAATTCTACATCAATCTTATTTCCCTGCAACCTGATGCACTGAAAAATCACGGACGTAAGAAAAATAGCAGCTTCTAAGTACGATAGCATGATAACACTCGCTCCCTCCATCCTGCAATGCACAGAGACAACTGCAGAATCGGACTTTCCACATTATTTAGCACTCAGAAACAGATTTAAGTACATAAGACATTCCACATGTAAATGAATATTTAAATACAAAGGCTATTTTTCTTTGTGAATAGCATCCAGCTGGTCCTGCTCCCTAGAATAAGAGCACCTACGTCCTCTTGTGAGTATCTGATCCACACAAAATGATTTTTTGCTTGATTTTTGAAAAATGATTTCCATTCCCTCAATTAAAAGAAGAGCATGACTTTGAACTCAAATAATTTATAACAGATGTTAAAAAGAGTCTTACCTGTTGCGAGCATTTTAACCTAGCTTTATAATAAACAGCCCCTTGCTACAGAGCAGCAAATCTGTGACAGTTGGACAGAACAGCATCAACTCCATGAACTGCATGCAGTTCATAGGAAACAGCATCAAAAACTGCTGTCTCATCAAGCAAAGATGTTCTGTGAAGAAAGTATTTCTGCAAACCTTTCATTACTTCAATTCTTATGGTCAGAATTAAGGACAAGCCTTTAGATGCAAAAGCTCTCTTCAGTTTGAAGCACAAGTTTCAATCATTTATTTTCCCCAAATTTATCTTTTTCTCCTTTTATTCCCTTCAAACTCGTTTTCCCCCCCCTTCTTTTCCACCTCTCCCACAAACAGATTCAACGGGAAGTTAATTTAATGGGAATGTTTTTACAACATTGCTAAAATTTGATACATTAATAAAAAAAATCTAACTTCAAAGAATTATTTTTCTTCTGGGTGATTTAATAAAAGGTATTCCTTTTCCCTTCATACACTGCCTCATTCGTACCTTTAGACTGCGGCAGCTACAACAGCACTGCGATAGCATGCTTTACATAGGTTTCCATGAATACAGTGCAATCTCTCCTGCCCTGCAGGTACGTGCCTAAGACTCTTTTGCTAGGATGTGGACAATCCAGATTTAAACTCAGCTCTGTGTGACTTTAAGAACAGGTTTTCATCCTACATCACCCAGAATCAGGCAAAGAATTTTGAGTCTTCATAACCTGAACCAACATGGGGACAGCATGCTACTTGAACGACCTAAATGGAAACACCCGTGCTTCAATTTCTATCAATTGAGAAGTATCACAGTGTGCACTTTCACTGGAGTGGAAAGTATTTATTCCCATTTATTTTCAGATTCAAACCCTCAGTTCTTCTTCCATGGACAGATCCATCATCCCTGAGCCTTGTCCTGTGGTCAGCTTCGCCAGGCAGTTACCCCTAAACCTTACAGCATTGCCTCCCACTGCCTATTGCCTGGGAAAGTTTTCCTCAGCATCCCTCTCACCCAGGTTCTTTCATCTCTCAAAAAGTACTTCTAGTAATGAAGCATCAGCTCTCTTGTCCTCCTCCCTTCCCCCATACTCAATGTCTTCTCTACCTGTAGCTGATAAACATGAAACTTGTGACAACAAGGTTCAAACTGATGGAACATGTATCAAAGAAAAGGCAAGTGGGAACCCCGGCACCTGTGGTGTTACATGGTTGACTCAGAGCTCAGACAGAGATGATGGGCACCTCAGGAAGGCATCAGCACAGCAAAACCAAGCACTCACCCCTATGAAGCTGGCACTGCCAGTAAGAGATAGGCAGCAGCTGTTTAATATACGAGATAAACTTTAAAAGATAGAACAAGTGCTTCAAGTCTTTAAACACTCTACACTGAAGGCTAAACAGAGAAAGTAAGATGGAGAATGACTTTTCCTAATGAATGCACACAGGTGGATTTAAAAATTATCATTAATTTTGTTCTTTAAGAAGGAACCATCTGTACTTGCATGTTTGTTTTCATCTTAAAGATGGACATCAATTTCCATGTGTCTTGATAACTGGTTTCAGTTCTGAAACCTGCGTCTGGATCCTTGTTAACCAACAGCAACCACTGCTTGTTCGTAAACACTGTTACAGGAATGGTTTAAAAAAAATAAAGAGAAGGGCGAGGGTATGAGGACGTATACTGGATGAGGATATGAGATGAGAAAGACAGCAGAAGAATGCAAAAAAAAAAACAAGTTGCCACATCTACAGGGCAAAGGGAGCAGAGAGAAAATTTCTTTTCTCAGTGTAGAGCAGATGCTTTACACTGCAGTAGATGGTGGGAGACCCAGCCAGGTCTTTGGCAATAGATTGCTCCATGGGTTGCACGGTTGGACTGGAGAAAAGACAGGAGCACAGCATTCTTCCCCAGACAGCCCCATGCTTTGGGACTAAACACACGTCCCACACAATCTGATTTTGATGCACCTGGAATTTACCTCCTAACATACACACTGAAGCTCCTCCAACCCAATAAATTGTGAGAATAGCATACGCTTATCTTCATTCCTAGCAATGGTATTCTCATATTACTTCCTCAGAAGTATTCCTCTCCTCTTCAAATATATCTGTGTCGAACCAAGGAAATATGTGGCAACTGCAGTGTCAGTTGTCACAGGGAAAAATTTGTCAGCAAAAACATTTGATTCAATCTGCTGTGTAAAGAAGCCACATTTCCTCAGGGCTTTTGTCTTGTGTGGATAAATAACAACTGTCCAAAAATCAAGTATCTAAAATCAATTTCAAATAACAAAGGGCAGATTTCAGGCAATTACCCTCACGCACAAAAAGGAACTAATCCTAACTGGTTCCTTTTTCTTTTTTAATTTGGCCTCCTGGTCACAAACTTAGGTGTGAACTCTCACATGAATATAGATGCAATAAGCATTACAGCTCTTACAGCTGTAACCCTTTGGGCACATGTATTTTCCCTGGTGAGCTGCATCATATGGAATATTGACATATGCAAAATGAACAACTAGACTCACCAGTTCCCATGTGTAATCAAAAGCTTCTGTCCCAGTGGTGTATTTTTACCAAGTTTTGCATTCAGTTGTGCTGTATTGGCACAAGGACAAAATAAATGCACACTACTAAAGGGTTTGCTGGAGGTCTGCTTGCTGAGCAAGTGGCAGTGCAGCATGCCTGCAGCTTCCCTTGGCTGCTAAAGCAGAGCTGCCCTCTTCCAGCTTTCAGGTTCACACATTGGTGGTTGTTTATTAAGTACTCACTGGATACGCTGAACATGGCAATGCACACAGTAAGTTCAGCAATGCAGGGTAGTAGGGGCTGCGACACTGCAAGCAATTACATGCTGCCCAAACACCATCTCTGGATTTTCTCCATTTTAAACTTGTTTACACCATTGCGTTTAATGCCTTTTGACTTCAGTAACAGTTTTGCCCTGATTCTTCCACACTTCTGTCAGAAAAGACTAACTGCACTATTTGGTGTGCTTTTCACTGTCTGCTCCATCTCACCTGGAGGTCAGATTTGCTAACTTGGAACCATGATTTGTTCCACCCCTCCATAGTGCTGCAACCCCTTCACCCTTCTCCATAAAGCCACACTCTTGTAGCACCTGAAATCTTCCTTTGGCCACTCTCCTGCTGCTTCTTGCTCATCAACATGGTCATATTTCTTGCAGACCTTATTTCCTTTAAGGAACAAGTGGTGACACAAGTAAATCTCTCTGAATGCTTCACGTACAGCTTCAAAAAGTCGCTTGACTACTCCGACTACAGCTGCACTTCTGAGAAATTAGGACTATTCAAGCAGCCTCCTTTTTTGGAGTGTTCAGCAGGAAAAGGCACAGAAGAAAGGCCTGCAATCCTTCAGAGGAGCAGCTTTTTTTTTTTTTCCATTTCTATAAATGGTTTTGCTGTTTCTTTGGGGCAGGGGAAAGGAGAAGCCTTCTGGCTCTGAGTTTTAACACTGGGAGTTACCACCTGAGTGCTGCTGCTGCTTTGGGGATCGTCAGGTTAAAGGTCCCGTGCCCACTGTGAAAAGGCAGAATTTCTGCACCGAGATGCTTTACGTTCATTTTGAACTTTGCATCAGCAGATTTTGCTTCCGCTGCTCATAGCCAGCTACATCGAAAGCCTCATTTTCCTTTTTGTAGCATTCTCAGGTTTGCTCCGTGGATGGGGGAATAGAAGATGCAGTTAAAAATACTGTGATGCTGTGGTGGGCGGTGTATCAGAAATAGACAGACAGCAGCTCGCTGCAAAGAATACCAAGTAATAGCTCACAGAGATAAAGGCATGGCAACAAAAAAAAAAGCCTGCATTTGTGTTCTGCTGCTGAAGAGCTAAACCTGGACAGAGCACAGTGAGAAAAGTACCACCTGTGGCCAAGGGGGCAACACCCTCTTTTGGCTTCACGTGCAAAGCCCTCTTAGAACTTCAGTTGGAGTCAGCAGGAGATGATAAAAATGTGGCTGGTGAGCAATGTTATCTCAAGTCATAAACAAAACATATGCCAGGTTTGGGGTTCTGCGAAGACAGCACAGAAACTCAGCATGGAAATGGATGCAACTGGTATCTCACACAATCCAACTGCCTCCACAAACCAAGAACCAGCTTAGCCCCTTTCACCTTCACTTCAAAAGCAAATGCAGTTTTTCTGGAGCTATTAGGCACTTCCCAAGAGCCAGATAAACCCATCTTCCCCGGTGCAAGGAGCTACAAGATCATTAAGTGGATTTACTCCCTTATTTTCTCCAAGGCTTAAGTCCCTGTTCATTCAACAGCAACCACAGGGCTAACACTCCATCCCAGAGGGCTTTCACAAGCAGCACACTGGGGTTATTCCATCCATCCATGTGGGACTTTCCTGCAGAGAAAACCAGTGGCTACTTAACACTCAGCACAAATACTCCAGCACCATTTAGCCAGGAACTGAAGAACACTGCATCAAACTGAAACTGCTGGGGAATACAGGACAGACAGACTGAGAAGGCACCTCTTATGCTGGGGTGCCACAAGCCCCACTACCCATGCAGGGAATCTTATGGGTTTTTGAGGCCTAGCCCAGAAGGCCAACTGTATCTTGGGCTGCATCAAGAGTGGTGGCCAGCAGGGTAGTGGTAGGGATTGCCCCTCTGCTCGGTCCTCCTGAGGCCCCATCTGGAATACTGCATTCAGGCCTGGAGCCCCCAGCTCAAGGAAGAGGTGGAGGTGTTGGAGCAGGTCTGTAGGAGACCATGGAGATGATCAGAGGGCTGGAGCACCTTTCCTGTGGAGAAAGGCTGAGGGAGTTGGGCTTGTTTAGGTTGGAGAAGAGAAGGTTCAAAGAGATCTCATTGGATGTGGCTCTGAGCTGGTGGGAAATGTCCCTGCCAATGGCAGGGGGTTAGAACTGGGTGATCTTTAAGTTCCCTTCCAACCCAAGCAATTCTATGAGTCTATGATTCTGTGACATACAGGTTTAGGTTCCCATGGGCAGGCATACATGGGGTGGTCACCTCCCCAGCACTGGACACTTAGCTACCCCAACTGTGTGGATGCACTGAAGGATGCAGGCAAATGTGCTTCTGCAAGAAGCATGTAAATACCCACTTGCAGGTCACAGTCAGGCTGCTTGGCAGGGTAGGTGAGGGTAAGCTTATGGTTTGCCCACAGGGGAAAATGTCACCAATGGAATACAAGCTTCCAAGCACCAGGGGCCATCTGCCCAGAGAAGAGTGCCCTCTACTGATCCACCAGCTTTGCATCCATGAGTATGGGGAAGAGACTTCCACCCCACTGCTCAACTTGACCAACCTTTTTTTCCTTTTCCTTTCAAGATATGCTTTGATCCCATCGAAGCGTAATATAGCCACAGGCATGGGAGTAATCATAGCATAAAAAACCCATCAACATGCAAACACAACCTTAACAAAACACCACTGAAATGCCAAATAAAACAAATGCCATTTAAATGCTGCTATACAGAAACCACAGCCTTAACAATGTGAAAAATGTAAAAGAAGAGGTCTAGTATTCCGCACATTAAATGTTAATACTGTTTTCAAAGCAAGTCTAAGAGAAGACAAGTAATTTAATAAGCCTAATGGGTGTGTAATTGGCATTTGACCATTCTTGTCATAAAAGTAGGTGTCTTCCTAGCACAAGATGTGTAGGAACAACACTGAAAGACAGCTGAGGCTTTTAAAACAGAATTTTTAAAAATACCTTCCTTCCCACTCCCCTCCCCTTCTTGGGGTAGATTTATTGAGAGTTCCACTCTGTTAAGAATAGGATCAATTGGATGAAATACAAATAACTGCGGGCATAGTAAGTGGCACAGTAAGTTTGGGGCCCATTTGCAGCTTAATTTACTGCCAACAATCAGTGATGTCAAGATTTCAAGCGTCTCCTAACAGCCTTATGACAACTGCAGTTACACAGCATTATCTGGTTTTCCAGTAAAATCTTTTCACTCAGACAGCATCACACTGCACCTCACAACAGGGGAAGCACACTCCATGAGTCTATCTCCTCAGCATTTATGGATGGAATCAGAACATCCCAGGGGTTCCTGCAATTGCTTTTACTGCTTTTGACACTGTTCACTTCCACAAAGAACTGATCAGCAAAACATGAAAAAAAGGGAAATTCCCAATATAATACTACTGTCTTTTGTCAGAGCATTTAATAACAATAAACTTTCTAGCATCAGACAAAATAATCTGAAAGTATTTTGTATAGAATGTTCTCATCCTCTCATCTAGTTACATACTTGGTCAAACAACCTCTTCTCAAAACTGAAAAGAATAGAATATGATACATGATGATGATATTCAGTCACACCAACATGTAACGAGATGATCCCTACTGCTGCTACAACATTGACACCATCTTACCCAGAAATTTTACAAGTTATGAGAACACACTGAGCCAAACAAATTACAAAAGAAAAAAGAATGATACCCCCTACCATGCAACTACAAACCATATATATATATATATATATTTTTTTTTAAAGTCCAATGCTGTTTTACTGCAGAAAACATAATCAATTTCTGTAGAAATTCTTTTCATGCCTTCAAATACTTGTTACAGTTTTAAGAGACCTCAATACTTGCATAAGGACAGAGTTATATTGAGGATGGGGGGGGTGGGGCAAAAGCAACGCTGAGCAAAACCAATATCAAATAAAAGGTGCTAATTTTGTACTCTAACAAACCCCAGTGCTCAAATGTTTGCAGACATGAAACCAAACCCAACAAATTCAACCATATCTTTATTTTAAACAAAATCCATATGGAATTCTGCAACTACAAGATTATGACAGACACGTCTACTCTGGAGCAGCATAAAATATAATACTAGATACAATCCAAGCATCAATTTTCTCCATCACAATCAGGATTCTATCTCAAAGGAGCATCTGTCAGATTCTCAGGAACCAAAAATAGCAAAGACCCTTTTAAAAAGAACAGTTTCTGGTTTATATTTATAACTGCACTGCACTTGCTGCTCCTGGCTGCACAGCTACGAAATCCGTGCACGATACATTCAATTACTCAGCTTTGCACTTCATCATGCGGTTAGCTACCGTTACCTGCATCTTACCCTTCAAGCACTTCTCCCCATGCACAGGGTAAAGGTTTAATACACAAGAAGCATTCACAGACCGAAGAACTAACTGTAGAGCTGACTGACATTACACAGCAAAAACCTGGTGAGAACAAAAACCGAGCACACTGATGTATAAAACAGAGAGCCTACCTGAATTCTTCAAATGCATACATGGCCTAGTAACTACACAAATGCTCTGAAATTTAAAATAGTCTTCTTTACGTGCAGGAAAACCATTTAGTTTGTCAAGCTGCAGCAAAATGCATAGTGACGACACAGAATATTTGAAATATTCTGAAGAGAAAAGGGTATGCAGATACTGGCCTGCAGCCTACAGCTCAGCCAGCTGCTGACAAGCAGCAGCTAACAGGGAAAGGCGATAGAGTACCATGTGATCATTCCTGCAAGTCTGATTAATGCAGTATACTCCAAGAATACAGGCTGGTATCTTTATTATTCAAGCCAAATAAGTCAAATACTGTACACGACAGGCTAAATTATCATCCGCATGCCACACCGAAAGCAGTAAAAACAAGCAGAGGACGACAGAAAACTAAATATATATCATAACCAAAGAGATTAATCAGGCCCATTCAAGTCGATTTTCTTACCTTGTAGTGATATTTTAGTCTGTGCTTTTATTCATATAAACCACCAGTGATGCAACAAAAGGCTGCAGCCACCAACCTCCCCTTCCATGAAAGCCAGAACATTTTAAAGGAGTTTATGTACTAGTAATCATTTCCTCTGTAGTCTATCCCCAACCAGTTTAACTCCTTCAGCCCTGAATTCATTGCCGTCAGTGCCATTTGCATCACCACGTGGGCTTTTCTTGTTTTGTAGGGTTAACACCCACAGCCCACCGCCGTGCCATGGAACGAAGCTGGCTAAGAGCCATCTCTGCCAGGCAGAGGAAGGGCAAGGGGAGTGAGGAAAGTTCAGGATTTCGTGGCATTGCGGTAGGCAAAGGAAGATGCTCCAGCTGCCTAGCAACAGTGCACGCAATCTCCACGGCAACAGCGCAGCGAGGCTCCCGGTGCAGGGGACCAGGGCTTGGGGTGCAGCCTGTGCCCACTGCCCTGAGCATGGTCCATTCTGCTGGCTTTGGGATTGCATGGGTCCTTATGCATGGGGAGACCTCAGCAACCCCAAGCAGACACAGCGATACACTAGGAGGGATGCAGAAAGATTTTGTCATGCCGTTGTGTACACCAGGGTGAGCCTCTGCATCTCTGCAAGGGAGGCAAGATTTAAGGATGCTGGGTTGGGCCAGGCAGGAGAGGAATGGGCTGCTGGCAGGAGAGCAGGCAAAGGGAAGGGAGCACTGGAAATGATGGAAAGTTAGATTCTGAGAAAGCCACTTCTCACCTAGGAGGGAAAGACGGTGGGGCACTGCCTGGGAAAGGCAGGACAAAGACAAGGCTGCTCCCCACCCCTTTCTCCTTTCCCTTTATACCTACAGCTCATTCCCAGTACAAGAAAACATTCTCACATGGAGGGGTTTAGTTGGAGTATGAAACACCCACCCAGACCCAGCCATAACTCCTAAAGAGCCTTCAGTCACCCTACTTGAGGACAGTAGTTGTCCCATCAGGCTATGGGATTCCTAGAATGGCAAAACACAGGCAGCAATGTCACCAGCAAGCAGCAATCTGTGACACACCTCATCAGCATCTGAACCCATGGTGCTGATTAAGTGTAGACAGAAGGGGCTGGAGCAGTGGGAAAAGGCACTGTTGGCAAAGAATCACCATTGGAAACAGTCTGAATTCCTTTGGACTGTGGTGTGTGTGTGTATGTATATATATATATATATATATATATATATGCAGTAATGACCTTGGGCTTGGTTTTATTTCCATTTAAACAAATGTGATAGTGTTAAGTGATAATAAGGGCACACTGTAGGAGCACAAAAACACATGCAGTCACACCATCTGATGCAAATGAATTATTCCACGGGCATCCAGAAAGAGATGGATGCTTCTGCTTATAACCTAATAAGACATTAAAACTACCACAAAGAACACAACCTCTAAGGAAAGTCATCTTGCATATTTAGGATATACTTCACTACATGCATGCTTACTGAGCACAGTGCCCAAGAGCCCTGTGCAAGGCAGTGCCCTGCCTCTGACTTGTAGGAAACAGGATTTCACCTTCAATGTCAGAGTTAGCCAAGATCCCACCCAGCTGAACAAGGAAAGCCTGAACTTTGGTTTTCTTGTTCACCCCAACCTTACTCTGACTTGAACTCAAGTGGAACAGGGCTGTTTTTCACTTGAAATGTTAGCGTTTATTTATTATTAGCCAAAATAAAAGCCTTTCTACACAACTAACAGCAATTATAGCATGCTGCTTCCCCTAAGTATCCATTCTTTTTGAAACAGCATTTACAAAACCACTGTCTGGTCTTCCAATTTCTGCAAGAGCCACTATGCAAATAAATAGTCAACTGTTGAAGCGATGGCTTCCCTCGTCAATGAGCTCACTGTGCTCAAAGGCAAACACACTCCAGAAGCTTTCAAAGCAGAGGTCAGCTGCTGAAAAGGTTCCAGTGGGATAACTTTAACTTCATTTTTTTTTTTAGCCAGCAATTTCACAATCATTTGTAGCATTACAGACAGCAAAAGCGGGGCTCCTATCCTGTAAGATAACCAGAAGTGCCATTTCTGGTTAATAAATTAGTAGGATTCCCAAATAAGGCTGGAAGATCTGAGACAATTATGTCACTTTGTCCACATGGGTGAGGATCAGCGTGACATTACCTAACAGAGATCATGGGGACTTTCTAAAGACTCATGAACTCATGGATGGCAAAGTAAATAAATAAAAGTGGGTTTATATCTCCTTATGACTTGTTAGCAAAGAAGATTGCACTTTCTTATGCTCTAAAACAGATTTCAAGTGTCTAGAAGCAGACAGAAATAACCACCAGCACCAAAAAACCTTATACAAGAAAGAACTGTTTACTACCCCTACCAGGCTGTAAAAATCAGTCCAATCTCTGATGAAAAATGTCCCACAATACCACAAAATTTAATTATGTCTTGGAAAAGGAAAATAACTCTAAATATAGTTGGGGAGAGGCAGGGTGAGCAGTTAAAGGAATGGGAACTGAGGTACTCCCATCCCTCTTCCCAGAGTAATGCCAGGCAGATGTAGCAATGATGGTTCCCATTGAAGCAGTTCTGTAAGTTCTGGAAAACAATGTGTGGGTTTAAGTCCAGTCTCTAACAAACAAGAGAGATGGTGACAGAAACAGTAACCTCTGATGAAAGCTTACAAAGAAGCAAAGGGTACAAGTAGACAAACCAGAACAAGGCAAAAGATAACGGTGTAATTTCTGCACCTAGCTACTACTTCAGTGGCACACAAAGGCCTTGTGCTGATACTGGACGTAAGAGCTTAGTTTCCACAAAAATAGCAGCTTGCATCATTGGTACTCACTATCTCAGTTGCATCACTGTTGGTCCATCAACCTGAGCTTCCACCAAAGCCTTGGCCAAATGCTTGGTGACACTATCTGATCACAAACTGAAATATTTTAATGAGATAACTATTTACACCCTTGCTGAAGCAAGGGAAAAGCTACTAACATAGCAGACTTCCGCCATTAGGCCTGTATTATCATTATGCTGAAGTGACATTTACACCATTCAAGAAAAAATAAAAACCTATGAAAAATTCAATTAACGAGGAAGAAAATAGAAGGTAAAGGGAGAAGCAGAACGAACCAACAGGGGCATGTGTAATCAGTATACATTCACAACAGCTCCAGCATTTCTGCACAGTGGAAGATATAGCAATCACAGCACGCCAGAAAATGCTGAAAAATCTCCTTTCAATAGGACGTTCTCTGAGTTCAGAAGTCTTTCCTAGGTTTAAGAAAATAAGATTTAAAAGGATTATTGAAATAGAGGAAGGAATGGGTACCTACGTTTGTTCAGGTACTGAGAAAATCGTGGAAATAATTAGAGCACCCTAAAGTCTACTGAACAATGGTATATTCAATATTGGAGTTTTGACTCAAACCTTCAGCTCTTAAAGGGAAGGGCAGAGAGGAAATGAATTCCCCCCTCCCCTTTTCATCCATTGGATTCCTATTATACGTTGCCTTAAAACTTCACATCAATTTCGCGGCACAAGAATAGTCTTCACATCTACATTTCTGACTGCTCATTTCCATCTGTAGTCTTAGTTTTGATCACCAAAATTTGATTTCAAGAAGTTAGCCTTCATAAAACAACCCTGTGTCCACATTCATATAACTTTAAATATAACCACACGTGAACATCTGCACAGCAAACCTCCCCCTTCCAGATTTGGCACCAGTACACTTTGTGCTTTGCAAACCAACAGGCTTGGCCTGGCCACAGCACAGCCAGTTTCAGGTTTTTCCCACATCGTTCTCCCACAGCTTTACTCTTATCACTTTGGGAGTACTACATATCATTTTCATGAACAGATACATGCAGACAAGCATGCAGCACAGTTCTAAAATGGAAAGTTTTCCCAAACACAGCCCCACCTGCCTTACTCTGGGGCTCAAGGGAAGGTGTACTGTAGTGAATCAGAGAGAATGGGACTCTTACTGATTTTCTAATCAGCCCTTGGGGATAACACTGTGTAACAATCTGCAGTCCAACAGAACTGAGACGGTTGGAATGAAAACTAAAAGCTGCATATGAATTATTGAGCTATCAGTCACTGCAATGGTACCTAAAATATCCAGTCCAGTTTAGAACTGTGCGGTGCTGATTGCTATATAAAGCTGAATATTTAGAAGGTCCCTAGCAGTTTAAATAGACAAGACAGACAGCAGAAGATAAGCATATTTGAAATAAATGTCAAATTAGTAAAAGAAATATGGTCATACCACCAAATACCCAAAGAAACTAAGATTCAGTCCGTACAGTCTGCAAATCTTAGTTGATATGACTAAGACTTGGGTATTCGTGCCTGAATTTCTGCCCGCTTATGAAAAATGATTTAAAACCATGCAAAATCTCTTCCAAGAAAAGGAATGAGGCTGCATGAATTTGAAGTGAAAGGAAGTAACGTATTATTTATCCCTAGATAAGCAACTATCAACCACAGCTTTTTCAACACAGCAGAGATTAATTTGAATCATACTGCACACAAAAGTTGCCTTGGCAATTACAAGTTATGCTACCTCAGTATTCACCTGACAGCCATAGCATCTCACTCCTGATACATGTTCTCTGATTAGCATCTTAATATTTCTAAACATTGAACAGAAGATATAAAGGACTCTCAGAGAAAATTAATTGGAGCCATGGACTTCCATTTGGAATCTTCCTTCAAGCTTGTCGTAATTAGTCAACTTTTTCCAAGTTTTGAGGGATTAAGTGCAAAAAGAGAGGAGCGGGAAGATAAGACTAGACATGCATCATCACCACTATCAAATAAAACATCAGTAGATATGGAAAAATAAGCTCTGAATAAGCTACTGGGCTCCTGAAAGCACACACTGACAAGAACCATTTGACACTTATGTGTAGGGTATATATTGTTTATATAGACTTCGAGGTTAGTTTATATACAAGTGTGGAAGTGAGCACCCTAGACACAAATATAAATAAAGCTATTCATGTAACACCAAAAACACACTGACTTCTTGCTATTTTGAAGAAAGAAAATAGCCTAGATCTTAAAAACATTTCAATTATATACCAGCATGTCTGCAGCCAAAGGTATCTGCCATGAACTAGGCAACTTCCCACCCACAGTTGAGGATATTAACATCTACTGACTTTCAGACTCATCATTAAGTACACTGGCCAGAAGCTGTACTTGCATGGAAAATACCAGAGTTTACTTGACATCTCTAATAAACATTCAAAGAGTGCAGCTGTTAACAACTGAGCCTTCTTACACCTCTGCAGTCTCTAGTAAAACAGTAGGAAGCAGTAGCAGAAAAATCAAGGCTAATATTTGGGGAATAGAAGCAGAAGTGTAACAGTGACCACACTGCTGTTGAGAAAACTCCATTGACACAATGAACGTGTTGAGCAAGCTCTCTCCTCTACCAGATCACAGTCCCAAGGTTTTAGGAGCTGCTGGCTTATGAGGATTTCACTGTCACATCAAAGCTCAGATCTGATCATGACCCAGAATTTTACCCAGGACATATATGGATTATCCATCATGAGGTAAGGTATTTGCCACAGTTTAGCTGGTATTGCTATCACATTAAGGATGGTATTGTTCTCTTCTCCATAAGAAAACAGTAAAGTCCTAGTGCTTCACTCTTAGAAATGAGGTGCATTTTCATAACAGGTCAAAAACAAACAAAAAAGAGAAAAAGAAGTGAATCTTTCTTGCCCTGGTAGCTGATGTAAAAGATGTTAGAATAAACATGTGAAGGAATTATTCATTATATACTGTGGAACTCTTTGTTCAGAGACAGCTTCTGACAGTAGCACCAGATTTAAACTGTGGCAGTTTCAGATTACTCAGTTCTGTGAGCACATACAAAAGTTTGGATTGCTCCAAGGCTTCAGGATAGCACCCACAAGCAGTTTCACACACTAGGCCGTGTTATTTTGCTGGCTGGTGAGACATGCTGGCAGTGGGATAGCACCAGAACATCTCTCAGGAAAAGGTTAGGACATCATACCAGTCCAGTTCTGGCCTCCCTTGAACCCACAAGTCTCGACTACGGGAAGATTTTTGATGTCTTCCATCACATCCTCAAAAATTCATCCATGTCTATAAAAATTTGGCAGGGGAGTAAAGAAGACAGAGTGAGACTCTGTGCCTAGCCACAAGACAAGAAGCAATGGGCACAATTTGAAATACAGGAAATTCAACTAGCCTACAACTTTAAGACTTCATTCTACCTTCTCCCTGTAATGCTGGAGGAGAGTTACAGGTGTCCGTGGTTGTATTCTAACACACAGGAGACAGATCAGGAAAGCCCCTTTTTGTTCTTGACAAAAAGAAAGTGAAAATTGAAAAAAATGACTCATCTTTTGAAGGACCCAAGAAATATTAGGGCTCCTGATCTCAGCTGCTCCTGCAGGACATCTTGAAGAGAGAGGGGTACCCTCCAGTGAAGCTTTATTAGGTTTGACACCTTAAAGGAGGTGTCAAAATTAACACAAAAATATCTTTTTTACATAAGCTGCATGTTACACTTTAGAGTTAAAAAAAAAAATCAGCATAGCAGCCAAAGCCTTCATGCAATCCATCAGCTGGGCAGCTTTCAGGACATCATCTGAACATCACCCATTCTTCAGTTTCCAGTGCTAGTGGGGATGAGATTCCGTTTCCTAACGGAAGGACAAGCACTAATACCCATAAAGAAGCAAAACAACAACACAAATGCCATGCTTTGGGGCAACTTCCTTTGCCTTCCACACCCAGAATTTTCCACCTCTCTCCTAATTCTCCTGTGAGCTACATAATATGATCTGGAGGCTTGCTTCAAGACCTCTGCCAGCTCCGAGCCCTGTGCTGCAGGCCTTTGACAAACCAAACCAATCCTGCTCGGCGTCCAAGCCTTGGCCACTCTCCAGCACAACCAAGACGCAGAAACACATTTTGCAGCCAGAAGACATCACAGCTGGCTGGAACTGTATGGTCTACCATTTCCCAACTTAATGACCCTATTTTCTCACTCTGGCTCAAAAAAAAAAAAACACCTGCTTAGACAGCACAGCTGTCATTAACTACCTGTGGTACTGCTGGTAGCCTTTTTACTGCCAAGGAAGGAGCACCTAATACAACTTGCTCTACAGTGCCACGAATCAAGGTTAGCATTACACCCACTGCCACCCTTGCCCATGCCAGCTGGGCCATTCACCAAACCCCAGAGTGAGCTGCCGCAAATGAAAGCTTTTTTCTCCCCATGATTCTCACTGATGAAATGCTGTGCTGCTTCACTGCTGTCCTGCCAGGCATTGCCTGCGGGGTTCAAACATGTTGCCTAAAACCAAATATCCCCCTGGGCTCTGGGCTCCCATGAGCCTTGGCCATCTGTCACTCATACCTCACTTGAGTACTCTCCAACCAGTTTTGACTACTGGCATATATCTTCCAGAGTTAATTTTTTATTCATGAGACAAATCCTACTTGCTTCATCTTCAGAGGTAAAGTGAGGTGAGCTATCCTCCAACATGACATACACTGGTCTTTCCAAGTACAAATGATGTCCTGAAGAAAATGGTCAAAGATAAAAATCCAAGTCAACTCCCGGCTTAGCTAATTACAAATGAATGAAACCATAGAGCAGTCAGCGTGTCCTTTTAAGTGGAAACAGGCATTAAAAGTGGAGACAGAAGGGGCAAGGCTCTGCAGATGGATTCCTGAGCCTCATGCACAGATAGCCTATCACAAAACTTAATGTCATCCAAAACTTACTCCCTTTAATTCCTCCTTGATTTCCAGCTACTGTCATACATCATTCATTATTATTACACATTTTCAACTCACATTTGTATCTCAGAGAACTGCAGATCATCCTAACCTAACGCCTGCTCTTTTCAGCCTCACATTCCAAGTCACATTCCTCTTATATGCTGCAAATAGCTCTCTTGAGTTGCAAGAACCCTACTTCCTTGTCCATGGGCTCCACCACTCTTCTCTCTGCTACCTCAGGGTGCTCTAGGAGAGCACTACTTGAAGTGACACCAGCATTATCAGGTAGAGCTGATGCGTGGGAAGCACAAGCAATGCTGGACCCATGAGCTGCATCAGTTCCAGGTCCAGCACCCCTCCAATTGCCTCTCTCCAGAGACAGACAGCACTCAGTAATTGCATTCTTCAGCGCTGCAGTGGCGCAGGGATAGGAAAAGATGTCAGCATGTACAACTGCTTCTCACCTCTGAAACAGAACAGGGTTGAGTAGAGCCCAGAAATAGACTGAGATGTATGTACAAGCACAGGAATGAGAAGAATAGGTCAAAGAAAACCCAGTGAGGCCATGCAAAGGAAAGGATCCAACAACCTGAAGAGATGGATGCTATTTACTCATCATTGAATATAAAATCACAAGGACAGGTATTAATTCCACAACCACCCTCTGTTCCTTGGCTGTTCAGCTTCTCCAGAAACTATTACTATTGGTGCTTGAGGGTATGAGTGTCCAGACAGATCCACATGGCATTGTTCGTTATTGTGCCCCAGGTCTCCAACACCTGTGTACCCTTGAAGTCCTCTTCCCTCAGCTTCACTAATTGCACAGCTTAAGTTTCCTGCAATATTTCTGTACTCCACTGGCTTTTCATATAGACAAGGATTCAGTAACAGCCAAAGTGATTTTTAACCTATAATCACAGTTTTCTTCTCTAATCCCTCTTTATCTTTCAGCTACTTAAGGGTGGTAAGGCACTGGCACAGGTTGCCCAGAGAGATGGTGAATGCCCTGGCCACAGTCAAGGTCAGGCTGCATGGGACTCTAAACAACCTGATCTAGCTGTGGGCATCATTATACGTGAGATCCACTGGCTATCCTTTAAAAGGTCCCTTTCAACTTCAAAAATTCTATGAAATCATTTCAAACTTCTCCTATGACAATCTCCTGTCTCCTATCTCATTTTTCCCCACAAAAATATATCTAACACGGTTCTGTTTCTGATGCCTTCCCTTCAATTCATTATTTATAAAATAGCTTCTTTTATTCCACCACAGTTCCAAAGGAGTCACTCACATAAAGGAAATGTTCCCAAGAAATGTAAGGAAAAAATAAGTCTGATGGCAGATCGAGTCATTTCTAAACAATCCCATACTTACATAAACTAATGCTAGTTCTCAACAAATAACTAATGAAAAAAAATGGGGATTTAGTTGTAACTGTAATAAAAACACATGTGAATCTGCTCAGGAATTCTAAAATACTTCCAGTTTTTCAATTTACCTTTGAAAACCTGCTTTCTCTGCATACTTTGGACCAGAGAGGGGTCCAAAGGGGTATTTGTTCTCTTTTGACCAACACATTGGGTTCTCCTCCTGCAAATACTCCCAGCAAGGAAAAAAAGGTATGCAACTCTTGCAAGTTATCATTGTACAAACACAAGAGATTCCTTGCTGAAGAATTGTATAAAGGAAACTGTCACAGAGCCAAAATATTCTCTTGTGACAGCCGAGCTTCTTGCAACTTCCCAAATAAGGCCGTGACTTTATAGAGCATGTCTTTTCAAAGCCTCATTGATTTTCATCATCTCATGAAGAAGCACACTGTTTATACATCTGGATGTGCTGATATTAAAACAGGATGAGATGGGCATAACTCAGTGGTTGCAAAGCCTGGTTTGCAAAGAGAGTGAGCCAAATAATCACAGGAAGCTTCCAGAGACAAACAGCATCCCTTCAACCGCTAGCTTGGAGTCGTCCCCTTTGTGAGCTCTATCTAGGAGGTGTGAAGATGCTGATACTGACAGCCAGTATTTCCCCACGCACGGAGTACAGATTTCAAGGGACTTTTGAAGCACATATAGGCCCATATTCCAGAAACTTCTGCACTGCAGATAGGGTTCATATTCAAAACATCATTCCTATTTTTCAAGTACAGCTTTGCTTATCTTCGGAGGAAAATAAAGAAGCAGTGAAGTTAGATCAACTTTGCTATACCTACATAATATTTTAAAACCATTTTTCTCCTGAAGCCAGTTCAATGGTCTCTGTTTAGCAAAATAACCTGGTGTTTCAGTTCTGCTACTTCATTCATACTTGCAGCACAGCACTGTGAAATCAGAAGTTTTTTTGGGTGAGGTCACAAACTTCTGAAAACAAGTAAGTCCTTAAAAACACCTGTTACAATCAGAGAGATTAAGGCAGCGGAAGGATGATACAGGACTGTAACAATAAAGGAACCAGCATGGGTAGAATAGTATTTCAAAGGAAAAGTAAAGGTGCTCACCCATCTCTGAAGATCCAGGCTCGCAGGAAAGACTCCACAAGAGAGGGATCTCCAACCACAGACCCATCCACAGAGGCAGTCAGCCCTCAAATGGGGTCCAAGAGAGGTGCAGCCAGGCTCCACCCCTTCTGGTCACACACATGAATTGCCTTCACCTGTGCTCCCAGGGCTGAGCTGGGTTTTTTCCCCAGGTAATCAATCAGTGGTTCAGGCCGTGACTCAACAGTTCCCATACAACACCATACACAAAAACTTGCAGATCTTGGCCGTTTTAGTCAGCCTATCTTTGTAATCATCACGTGTTCACTCCTATAATAATCATATGGAAAATAATCTAATCACAGAACTTTAAGTCGTATAGACAGAAAAGAAAAAAAAGCATTAAGCAAGTGGGTAAGTAGAGTCTGTGTATAGTGAAAGCACAAACTGTTTAGGTGATGCGTATTCAGAAACTTCATGCAACAGCACCACATAGGCACAAAGGATTGAAAAAGCAAAAGGTACAAGTCAGAGTCAGGTAACACCTGACAGTGGTATCTAAATGCTGAGTAAAGCAAACTGACTTGTATCCAATTTTAAGCCATGCTAGCAACATATATGACTTCTAGTCCATGTGCAATGCAACACAACAGGCAGTGCAATTCCAGCATAGAAATTCTGCCCAAAGCAGGAAGACTCATGCAGAAAGGACTGATGTGAGGCAGCAAACAAATGACTCCCAGCCTTCTTCACTTCGATCACGTATTCACAGCCTGCCTTGATTCTGTGGATGACCATGCAGCAACATAACAGGTCATAGAACTGACTAATCCAACAGAATACTGTTGGATTTTCTCTGGTTGGATTAAGAGTTTAACAAGAAATCCCACAGCCGAATGATGGCAAAGTCACACACAAGGAGAGCGGTGGGAAAGTCCTTCTAGAACCAAGGGCAGCCAACCCACCATCACACCTGCTTAGCCATAACTAGTAAACTGCCCCACAGGCTTTATTTACAAGAGAAAACTCTAGAACGCTAATCTGAATTAACATTCCTGAATGAATCAAACTACGTTAGATCTCCACAGACGCACTCATTATTAATTAAATCAACCCTATTTCATACTTAGTATAATTTGCTTTGATGTGAATTAAGCATAATCAAATTAAGGTCACTTGAACATTGAATCTGAGAATATATACAATGCTGTAATTTAGTTTACCTAATTTACTCTACATTCCCATTTTAGGTGATTTAGACTAGTTTTCCTTCACGTCTTCCTGCAAACAGCTTTGGAATAGGAAGAGACAACAAAGAGTAGCAGAGATGGTGGGAAATATCCCACAGAATCAACATTTTTTCGCTGTTGGTGAACTTGGTCCCCAGGAAAGGAGTACTTCAGGTTACACATCAACAACTTGAGGTTATGTATGCTCACTCTCCACGGTGGCTTTCCTGTCTTGCCTAACATTCATCTGGAGGCCAGGGGCTGCAATAAGCCAGACCTTGCAAGTCCTCACCTCTGGATCTTCCACCATTTGCAACAGCTGAGCAGCTGTTAATGGGCCACTAGCAGTGCATGTCCTGAAGGAACCTGAGGCAGTCCTCAAGGAAGTGACATCGGATGTGTTTGTTTTTTGAACAGCAGGTCACTAAAACATTTGAAGCGTTTCCCACTTTAGACATAGCAGTCACCAGAGCTGTTTTCAATAAAATAACAGTAATGATAAAAGCCAACTTCTTTAGGCAGATACCTTAAAGTCACTTGTCATATCTATTCACAATTGTAAGGTTCTGATTATCCTGTTCCAGCACTTACAAGGACACCCCTGAGTCTCCCACCAAACTTCATGTTCCTGTTATGCGACTGCTTTTTACCATGAAAGTGATTTTCCTGCATACACAGCTGTGTACACAAATGCACTCTGTCATATCTAGGGCACGAGTCATCTAATATTTTCTGCGATGCAGGTACCATCTGTGAAGCTGAACTGCAGTTCGGGACTATCATATTGACACGTGTGTTGGGGAAATCAGAGATGGAAACTGATATTAGATTATAATCCTACTGCATTCAGATGGAAGGCCAGGACAGTGGTGACAGCTGAATGCACGATGCAGGAACAGCACTCACCTGCACACCTCCCAGCAGGCCTGAGACATGCCCTTGTGGGCATTCATTGCTCTTTCATACTTGTTTCCATCCTCCCCAGTGTGCTGCCTGGCTCAGTTTCCTCTTTGCTATTTCTGCAACGCTCTCATATTGAATGCCATGAAATTTTAAAATAGTGTGCTGGCTCAGGGTTTTTGAGATTGCAGAGGGCTGCAGTCACGCAGTTCTGGCACTATTTTTGCTTAGCAACTCAGGACAGAAGGGACACCAGGCCCTTGGGCAACATCCTGCAGACCACAAAGCAAGGAGCGCTCCCTGGGGCCAACACAGGGATCCCTTGCTACATGCACAGATACTTCTCAGTTACCCTAAATGCAGGCTGCCCCACTGAAGCAGTTCTGCCCTTCTTTTCGTTCACTTCTCGCCTCCATTTATCCACTTGAATTCCCAAAAGGGAAGGAGCAGCCTCACCATCATGTTCCACCAGCCCTAGTCCTCACAAGGACTTGCAGAGCTACCTGATTCCTGCCCACTGTACTTCCTTCCTACAGCCAAAGAATGTCTCCCGCTGAGCTCTGTCCTCAGCTGAAGCAGCCAGCCCTCACTGCTCCATTAGGCCCCAGCTCTGTCAATATTGCACACATACTTAAATTTATTACAGTCACTGGTCTTACCACTGCGGTCATTAGGTTCACAGACATCAAGGATGCTGCTGCCAGTAATAAGGTCAAGAATGCATGCAAGCCCTTTCCCGAGGAGCAGTCACGCTACAGCAGCAGCCTGCGGTGTGGGAGGTGGGAAGGCACTCAAGATCCCATTCTTTCACTATAGCCACTCTATGTAGAGAGCATCCATCCCAGCACTGAGTTGCTGGTGGAGGCACAAGGCTGTGCCACGAGTCACAGATCCCACCAGTAGCAGCTGCTAAAGTAGCACTGCAATGAACTCCTCTAATGGAAAACATAGGATGTGCTGGAGCCAAACTGAAGGACATAACTCTGTGTTCCATTAATTCACAAATAGTCCTCAATACCAGGCAAGCCAACCAACCAACAGGGAGAGTAAAAGGGCATTTTATTAGGTGTACAGGTAAAATAAATATGTAAGTCCATGCTCTCTCTCTTTCATTAACCTAATTAGTCAAATAAATTAACTGCCTGAGAGCAGCAAGGCTGCTTTATTGGGATGACTCAAAACCCTTACTTCTTAATGTAACAGCTGTGGGATCTAAAATTGACTAAGATTTACCTAGACAGTGTATTTAGTTATTTAATAGAAAGATTAGCGTGCAAATGTATTGCAGTACTCAACGCTAATTCATGATAAAGTCAGAATATTAGAATATTATAGTTACCTCATTATGTCAAAATATGCTAGCCCAGTATTTCTCTCATTTTAAATAAGAAATCCTTTTCAAAAAGGAATTCACAGATTATCTCAAATCCCAGAACTGTTTGGCAGGTGGGAACAAGAGCGACAGACAAAACAGAGCAGTTTAGTAAAACAATGCTTTTACTATTAAAAACATTTTAACTGGTAATGACAACAGCAAAGAGCTAATGGGCCGAGATATATATGTACAAGCTGTGTGAAAATAAGTACATGTGTGTTTGATTTTAACTTCCTTGTTTCCAATTTTAATGACTTTTGAAGGAATTTTTTGAACTCTTTTGATGTCCTTTGGACCACAAACCACAAGTTGAGTAACGCTGTTCTGCTCGGTGCTGAAGTCATAATCCTGCTCATCCAGCAGACATGTAGCAGATTTACTTTCAGCTACAGCTTTTTTGCTTGTATTTACTTATTCAAGCTAACCTTTTGTCATGAGCATTCAACAGCCTCAGCAGTCACTGCTGCACATGGGGGAGCGCATGCAAACATTATACACATGCAGCATCCCCGCAGCCAATATTCTGGTCTGTGTATGGCTAAGGAAGAAAAGGATAAAGCATGCAATTAAACGGATTACAGAGACCATGGGCCTACTTCCAGCTAATACCATTTCAGTGTATTTTCTAGATCCCTTCGTTACTGAGGGAGTGGCTTAGTAAGGAGGGATAAAGCATGGAGGCACTGGGAGGAAGCAGCGCTCACTCAGTAAGCAGCAGCAGCGAATGATGGGAAAAGGAAATAAAAAGGAGAAAGGAACAGACAGCAATATGGAGAACACAAGGAACCTTGCTTTAATGCTTAGTGATTAGTATAAATACACTCTTTGTCCTCAGAAATGCTTTCTGAACAGAAGTCTCCGTTCTACCAAACCAAGAACTTGAACAGGACCAAGTTTAGGCACATCCTTAAATCCTGCCCTAAAAGGAGAACTAGCTAGTTAACCTTCTTAAGTCCCCCTCAAGTAAGCACTGTCATCCTGCAGCAGATTAAAGAAAGGAAGCCCAAAGGTTAAGAGATACAGCAGCTGTGGAGTAGCCAGGGAAGCATGGTGCATCTGCAACAAGGGCTCACCACAACCAAGCCCCAGGCCTGGCCCTGGCCCAAATCACCTGCATGGCCAGGCCCAAACTTCCAAATCCTCATGCTACAGCACCCATGGCATCCTGCAGCACTCTGCAATAGCAGCACAACATTAAGATGAGTTGCACTACACAGCTTTTTTTTTTTAAGTAAATCACAGCAAAACGTGTCTATCCTACTCAGCACCTCTTCAGGCTGAAGAAAGAGAGAAGAACACTGAGATCTCAAGTTGCAGGAATGACACCTACTGCCTGACAAATGAATTGCTCACCCAAAAGGTGTTGTCTCCCTGGCCATCAGCATGGGTAACTGAGGAATAAAACCCTCCACCATGAACCCAGAGAATATTTTGTCTGAACTGGAAGCATGGTTGGTCATTAGAAAGTGTTCCTTCATGTTGCCAGCTGGCTATAGGGTTTGTAATGCAAGCACTGGGGAGCCTGGGTAGAAGGATTTTTGAAACAGCAGGACTATTACCTTAGTGAAAGCCAGCAAGAACTTCTGGTGGTGCCTTGGTTTCCCATCCTTTACATACCCTATGTGTACGGAAGATGTGAGCTACCTTCTGTCTTTGTATGCAAGGACTTCCTGGTCAGGTTCACCCTACTGAACCCCAAATGGCCAACTTGGCACAACTGGGGGTGAGAGAAACCAGAGCACACAAACACGGGGAAAAGGGGGGGGAGAGGGAGGGGGGGAACATAAGCCAAAGCTGAACTTGAAGCAAACATCAGGCCTCAAAGCCTACTTTGGGAAGGCAAGTCAGAGCTTTCTGACCACCATGCGTCTCTCTCACTCAATGACCGTGAGACACCCTTTGAAATGTAATGCTTTATCCATTGTCATCATAGAATCTTTAAGGTTGGAAAAGACCTCTGGGATCAGCTAGTCCAACCATCCTCATAATATTACCCACTAAACCATGGCCCAAAGTACCACATCTACCCTCCTCCTGAATACCTCCAGGGATGGTGACTCAACCACCTCCTTGGGCAGCCTGTACTCATTACCGCTATTTTTGAGAAGAAATTTTCCCCAATATCCAACCTGAACCTCACCTGGTGCAATTTAAGGCTATTATCTCTCATCCTACCACTGTTACCTGGGAGCAGAGGCCAACCCCCACCTCACTACAGCCTCCTTTCAGGCATTTGTAGAGAATCTCCACTCAGCCTGCTCCAGGCTGAACAACCTCAGCTCCCTCAGCCACTTATAAGGTTTGTGCTCCAGATGTGATGCTGCAGAATGGCATTACTGTCAATCAGAAAGGTTTCCAGTCTCCAATTTTTGGTAAGGACTTTCCCAGTCTGTTTACTGTGATTTAAAACAAAAACAAACAAACAAAAAACAATAATAGACATTCTTAAAGCTTTTATATCTCTGAATTCAAGAATCCTCATGGAAAAGCTGTCACTGCCATTCTTCGTGTTTGCCGCAATGCAAAAACACAAAGTCTCACGGGAAGAAAAGTTCTATGCTGGTAAATATTCCAGAAGTGAAAAGGAGGGAGGGGTGGGAAATATGGTCTGTTTTCAATTTCACACAGTCACAGCCCAGTTTGAGCCACACTTTGAGCATCACTGGGAGATGTGCAAGCACACCCATGGGCACGGAGCTGTCACCAGGAGAACTGCCAGTTACTTTGGCGTGCAGAATGAACCACCAGGTTACGTCACTTCCTACAGCTGGAAACATCTCCCAGGCACCAGACAGCACGTCAGTGGTGTGCCAGGAGCAAGGTGGATCAGCCCATGCAGGGTCATAAGCTGCTGTGCTTCCCTGGGGACCCTTCGCTGCCGAGCCACCCCAGCGCATCTCTCGGTCACTTCCCCTCATTACAACGCGTTACATCTTAAAGCAGATGAGATGGAAGTCTTGGGGAGGTGGCTGCACATGAAACCTGCCTAAGGGAGAAGGATGGGATAGAGGCACGGCCATCTCTCCTGGTGCTGCTGAGAAACAGGGCTGAGGAAAAGGGCAGGTGGGAAAAGATGATGGATCCCAGGTGTTCTGAAACGACCGTGAAGAGAGCAAAGCACACACTCCAAAACTCTGCACCCTCCTGTAGGAACAACAGCAGTGTGCACTGCCTGTCCTCCGCAATGAAGGACAACACCAGAACATGATATATATATCATGTATATATACATGTATCATATATTTAAGTGTAAATAAAAAGCAGATGAGATAACCCTGAGATTCAGATGCGGATTCAGCAAAGAAACATCTCTGTGCTGAACTTCCCAGCTACAGAAAATCCATAGCTCATTTAATTTCCTTTATTTTAGTTCTGTAATTATTAGGACTGAACATTAGTCAGGATTCATTTCACTTTGGCAGCAGCTTTATCTTTGCTAAAGAGATCTGATATTACTCATCTCACACAGTGCCCAGAATTGAGAGAAACTATGATGGATAGCAAGAGAAAAAAGGAAAGCAATCACAATGCTGCTAACCTGCAAGGTGAGAGTGTTGGGTTTTTGCTTTTTGCTTTTGAAAGATTTTGTGGATTCCTTAAAAAATAAAAAAATTAAATACTTACAAAGAGAGCAGCACCACGCTGTCAAAAGCAGGCAGTTAGCTGAGTACAAAGAAGGAATATGCAGACACCTTTAATCACAGCACACTTCTAACAGAGCTGCTCTGCATTAGGGTGTCTGCTACTTAACAGAGTCTGAGTGAGCCAGAACAGCACAGAAGTGAAACAGTGCACAGAGCCCCGGCCCTGAGCTCAACAGACACGCACACCCTTGCTTGGAGAACTGCATTCAGCCTTGACTTCACTGTCGCAAGAAGACTGAAGACTTCAGAAAACAGGGAGTGAAGATGGAATAAGTGGGCTTGCCCCCCACCAGAGCCAACCACCCCCCAAAGATCCGAGCAGTGCTACAGAAGCAGCTTTCTGCCATGAGCACGGCGTCCGTGCTTGGGATTTTGCTGACATGATGGCAGCGAGGCCGGGAGTTTTCTCACGCAGTGATTTTGGTAGAGCTGCACAGCACAGATGAGGCTCGGAGGACCACCAAGCTCCTCTAAGGAGCACCATGGGACAACACACGGAGCCACGCAAAGGGCAGCAGTCAGAAAACCAGCAGACTGTTTCTACAGTCCCCAAGCTGGACAAAAGGGAATAAAAATTAGCTAAGTTACAAACCACTCCAGCTTGGAAATCAATTAACAAGTGCCAGGGTTAAAGGACATTTTATGAACCACTTGAGTTATTATCCACCTCGGGGGATGCTATGACTTGCCTACAGGGACGGCTCGCTGGGCCAGTGAGGTCAGTAACCTCAATTCTGGCGACATTCTAAACAGAAACAACGTGTCCTCTCTGATTTGTTACAGAGGCAAACAGAAGGAAACAGTAAAAAAGGGAAAAGACAGAAAACAAGGCTGCATACCTATAGCCCCACTTAGCCTCCAAGCAAATAAAAAGCTCCGGACAAACTCTGGAGTTACCAACTCTTCAATGAACAGGCAGTGTGGAAGAAAGCAAAATGCTCATCTGCTCTGTGCTCATCAAACCAAAAACTTTGCCTGTTTACATCCAAAACAAGAGGTTTAAGAAGAACGATGCATATATGGCTCCTGCTACTCAAGTTTATGCCACAACTGTAGGACCACCACACATACAGCCAACCAACACTCACCCTCACCACAGCAAAGAGAGAGACGGGGAGGATTTTTCATCTACAGACACATTTAGAGACATCATCTCAAATACGAGCTAATTCTGTGGCTTGTAAGAATAAATGAATACCAGTTATTTACACAATATTTACTGTACTACAGCAGTATTTTCATAGACTAAGAAGTAATGACATCTCTGCTCTTGAACATTTTCCACCCAGGAGTCCTAAAGCACTTCCGAAATAGAATATCTATTGCCTTCTTCTTCTAAGGCCGGTGCTGTACCCCCTTTACACACATTTATGTCTTTGAAACGATGACTGAAAGAAATTATCAAAATATAAATGGAAATCTGTACTTATATATGGCAAGCATCCCATAAGCATAGTTGTGCAAGGGATAGCAAAGAACATCCAAATGCAATATAAATAAAACACACATGGCTAGGCAAATGTTTTAAGGTTTTAAATGATGGTGCAGCCTGCCAGGGGCTTTTAGGTTAATAGAGCCTGGTCCAGCCCAAGGAGCACCCCAACCATCCCAGCTGCAGTGGGGTTAGGCCTCTTTTCCTCTCCTGTATGCCTCACGGCTCACACCTCCTCTGATGGAGAGTATTACAGTCCTCCAACACACAGTCTGTATTCATAAAATCATAGACTCGTTAAGGTCGGAAGCAACCACTAAGATCACCAAGTCCAACTACCAGCCCATCCCCACCATGCCCGCTAACCACGGCCCTCAGTGCCACATCTGCCCTTATCCTGAACACCTCCAGGGACGGGGCTCTCTACAGGGAGCAACCCCGCCAATACTGCTGAGTGAGAGGGAGGCGGCAGGGGACAAATTCACCTCCACCCCTGCAGTTGGCGACCCACCTCTTTGGAGGTCTCCGAGCAGCACCGTCAGCAGCCCAGGTGAAGGGACACCTTTGCACGGGGGTCAGCGGGCTCCAGGACACCGCTCACATCACACCTCAGGCTCACGTGCTTCTCGGTCCTCCCCAGGAGCACGATTTTAAAGCAAGAGAAGGAAACTAAGCCAAACAAATGGATGCAAGCACCTGGTGACAGCCTCAGGAGTAAACGGAGCCCCAAATGCAGGCAGAGGCTGTCAGCACTCAGCGCACCTCCAGGAGCAAAGCAAACCTTGCAATTCAGGGATCGCGCACCACAGCAGAGCAGCTGTTACGGCCATTTCTAAGGGTTCCCAAAGCGGCATTACCTTTGTAAAGATAATCGTTAAGCGGAAAGAATCACCGGCATGAGGAGCGGGAGCGGGGCTGGGTCGCCGCGAGATGCGCAGCCGACTCCGGAATGACCGAGGGCAAAGAGACGGGCCGGGGAGAGCGGGGACCAAAACAAACGGCTCTTCCTCCCACAGGCACTTCTCCAGCTGGAGGAAATCGGCGGATCGCTGCTTTCCAGAGACACAATGGACAAACCGAGCTCGGAAAGGGGAACCGCGGCTCGCAGCTGACCTACGCCGGAGCAAATCGGCGCTCCGCCGTCCCCGAGGGCTCCGTGCCAGAGGCCGTGCCCCGGGATACGGCGCTAAGCGGAGATCCGCGGCTCCGCACCGCGCTCGCAGCCTTTGTACGCGCCGAGATAATCCGCCCGACGGACGGATTGAGGCGGCGGCGGCCAAACGCGCCACAAACGCCACCGTCCGCTCGCGCTGCCCACGCGGCGAAGGACCGGGAAGCGCCGCTCCGCTACGCCGCCCCTCCGCCCCGACCCCCCGTCCCCACGGCGCGTCCCCGCCGCGCTCACCTCATCTTCCCGGCGGCGGCTGCCGGGGCCCGGGGGCGGCGTGGAGCGGGGACTCCTCCGGGCGCCGCCCCACTCGCAGCGCCGGGCCCCGCGGCGCTACCCGGGCAGCGCGGCGGCGGGCAGCCCCTCCGCCGGCCCGGCCATGTTGCCGGCTCCCGCCCGGCTGCGCTGCGTGTGAGAGAGCGCGTGTGGGCAGGACAAAGCAGCCGCCGCCGCCTCCCGCCCCGCTCCCACGCGCGGCGGGGCCGCCCCGCCCCGCGCAGCCTCCGCCGGCGGTCGGGCCCCGCGGGTGGGTGCCGAGAGACGGGAGCGCCCGAACCGGCGGCGGCTGCAGCGGGAGAGCCGAGAGCCGAGAGCCGCCCTTACTGCGCGGTGTTTGTGAACGGCAGAAATCGTGTTTCCAGTTACTACCGCAGGAAGCGGTGCTGTCGGAGCCCACACCCTGCCCGCTCGCTCCCCACGCCCTCCCGGCTCGCCGTCAGCCGCCTCTGTCCCGCAGCCACCTTCCCACGCAGCCCGCTCCTCCTGCCAGCACCGCGGCCGCCCGTGGGAGCAGCGTCCCCGCAGGTCCACAGCTGGGAGCTCCCCCGACCCTCCTCGCCTCTCTTCGCCCCTTTCCATACCACCGTCAACCAGGAAAAAGACGATGCTGGAAGCAGTACCCTCTCAATGATTCCACCACTCTATGAAATCAAGGTTGGAAGGGACCTCCAAGATCACCTCATCCAACAGTCAGCCCATACCACCGTTTCCACAAGGGCCTGGCACAACACGGCACCAAACACCACAGCTGTTCCTCGTGTTTTTCATCCATAGATCCCTGTAACTTCCCTGTTACTTCTCGAGACAGGCTTTCCAAAAGGAAATTTGCTGGTGGTGTCTCGGTGTCTCTCACACTTCTCTCCCACAGAGTCATTTAATATCCCAAGTTGGAAGGAACCCACGAGGATCGCTGAGTCCAACTCCCACTTTGAGCGTCACCCCATTTAGACATATAACAAATCCAACACAGAAAATCACAGATAATCCCACAGCAAGCACTGAGGCTCCAGGTGGGTATCAAAGAACATCAAATCATAGACTGGCTTAGGTTGGAAGAGACTTTAAAGACCGTTGAGCTCCATACCCTGGGCTGGCTGCCCCCCACCAGCTCAGGCTGCCCAGGGCCCCATCCAGCCCGGCCTTGGGCACCTCCAGGGATGGGGCACCCACAGCTCTCTGGGCAGCAGTGCCACGGCCTCACTGCCCTCTGAGTAGAGAATAATATTTTCCTAACATCTAACCTAAATCTCCCCTCTTTTGGTGTCAGGAACAGAAGCAGTCTGCACAAGGCTGGGGAGCAAAGCGGGGGGCAATGTGATGGGCTAATTCTTAGTACAAATACTTGGCACTTTTGTTTCTGTGATAATATAAGGTTTCTATAGATTCAGGCCAGTACAACATTTATTTTTATTGTGACAGCAGCCTGTGCCACTAGAATAAGTACTGCAAAAATCAAGCCCATAGATTTGATGCCCTGGGAACCTATTTGATCACTGGCTTGTCAAGCCCTGCTGCAGCTGCAGGACCAAATGAAAATACACTACAGCAATAACAACAACAACAGATGACAGCAGCAGAAACCACAGTACTAATAATGCCTGTGCCTTTTATTCGTGGGCTTGCTTGTTCCTTGGTAGCTAATGCATATCTAATAACTGCTATTTCCAATGGCCATTAAGATGTTCAAAAGCTAATTAGGGACAGAGTTACTGTATGGCCAGGAAGAAACCACCTTCTGTGCCTGATTAGCACAGGGCTCAGCTTGTGCCCCCCCATCCCACACTGCACCTGTGCACCTCTTCCCAAGTCATCCAGCAACTGACATGGGCTTGTGGGCTCTCCTAAAAGCAGAGCTCCCCCTATTTCTAAGGAGCCTCATTTGTTTGAAATCAAGGCTAACAGTCATTCCTCACAGGCAATTACCCTCAATTTCCCAACACACAATATACTTGGCTTGCAAAACTTTAAAAGTGTGTCAGACCACAGATCTGATACGCAATTTGCACTGACTGACATTAGCTTGCAGAAACCCGTCCGTATGATTTGTGATGGGGTTGCCAAAGGTTGCAAGCTTATGCAAAACTAGTGAGCAAAAATGAAACCTGTTTTCTTATTACTGTCTTCTGCCTAATCCTTGGGAGTGTGGTCATTGACCATCACGCATGGCATATGAGGGGCAGCAGAAGGCAAAGAGGATGCTTATTACAGTAGAAAGTTTCACGGTAGTTGTGCTAGAATTTACATCACTATTGAAGAGTGAATTCATGTGTGGGCACATTCATCATCTGCTGTGTTTTTTTTTTCCCCCCATGATTTCCTTAAGCCAGGTTTGTAACAGTCATACAGCACATGGCTCAGCACTGCCATGCCCGACCCTGCTGCCAGGAGGCACCGTGCGTGGGCACACCTCTGTGAGCTTGTGCAAGATCTGCTCTTGCAAAGGGGTGGGAGCCTGAATTGCCCAAGGCACGGTGTGAGAACTGCTGCAGGAATGCAGAGTATGTGGGGCTGCTGAGCCTTCGTATCAGCCATTTTATTTATTCTCTTATTAGGAAACGAGAGAAGAGCAGAAGAGATGTTATATAGTGTTACACACTCCAATCTTGCTCTCTACTAATGGCACAGAAACAGAAGAGCAGTGTTAGGAACCTATGCTGTACCAGAACCCATAAAACTTCGGCATCAGCATTCCTGGGCTGGTGGTGGTTCTGTCCACTGGTTCTCTCTGTTGTTAAATCTGAGGAAATGATTTAACCACGTTCTCCTGGGACAGACCTTATGCTATGTTGCCATTACAAACCTACATCTTCAAAGAGATTTCAGTCTGTTCCTCTCTATGAGAACGCACATCATCTCAGCCTGGAGTCTTGATTCACCCTTCTCTGGCCTGGAGTGACATGTAGGCCCATCAGAGCCCATCGGCCTCCTGGTGACCTCATTCCTGCTCCCCCTGATTGCAAATTCTCCTTCAGGGCCACAAACAACTCCGTGATCCCTCAAGACCTGCCAGCTCCTGCCACCGCCCCTATGGATCAGTCCCCAGCAGACCAGGGCCTGCTGCGTGTCAGCCCACAGCCTTCACCTGGGGAGGAGGAGGCCCTCCCTAAGAACCGCACTGCCTGGAGCACAATCCTCAGCACATCTCTGCCCAGCAGCAGCTCAAGGCCATGGAGCTGCTCTCCTGCAGCCAGAGCCTTCCGCTGACTTTTCTCCCACTGAGTTTATCGAGCTCAGAGGTTTCTCTCCAAAGCCTCAGGCTTTCCTACAGGCTTCTGCATGAAAATACCAAGCTCTTTTCAGAGAAAACAAGTTTCCAAATCAGCTTTTTCTTTTACGTGCTTTTTGTGGAAGGACTTTCCTAAGCACGGAGGATTTCTCCTTATGCAATTCAGAGAGATTCAATAGGCCAGCTGAAAACCTAGAGCAGTGCTAGGAAGATAAACTATGCCTAGAGATATCCATATGCATTTATTTCTGAAAACTTGCTATCTAGCTGGCTACACAACACTTTGCCAAAACATTCGGTTGGGTGGCCTTGTTGGGAAAGAGGGTGTAATGGTCAAATTCTCCTCCACATAGATTCACAAAATCATTAGAATCAGAAGGGACCTTTAAAGGCCATCCAGTCCAACTCCCCTGCAATGAACAGAGACACCCACAGCTTCATCAGGTGCTCAGAGCCCCGTCCAGCCTGACCTTGGCTGTCACCAGGGATGGGGCACCCACCACCTCTATAAGTAACCTGTGCCAGTGCTTCTCTACCCTTACTGTAAAAAGAAACATCTTAGATCCACAGTCTAAATCTCCTTTCTTTTAGTTTGAACAAAGGATGCAGAAGAACTGGAACAGTGAGACAAGGTAGCAGAAGAGTCTAGCAGGAACCAAAGGGAGCAGGACCCTAAAGAAAAATGACAGAATACAAAAGTTGAGGATTTTTTTGAAGGAGAAAAGAAGAGAAAAAGAAAACAAGATGAAAATGAGGTAAGAACGAAGAGTGGGAAGAAGACAAGGGGAGTAGTATAAGAAAAGACAGATTACGCAAGAATAAATGCACTGATGGTATGCTTCCACTTTTGTTTTAGTTACACTTCCTGGAGTGAAGATGAGAGGTAAGGAGAGGATGGGGCCATGGTGCTCTCAGGGCTGTGGTGAGGTACATTCCCATGGCCCATTCATCTCTGTGAAAAAGGGGAGAACCCTCAAGCACTTCTATTTCTCCAGTTGAACCTCAGGAGAGCATGGTTTACAACCACTAAAAGGGAATGAGAAGAAAGCTGCAGCCTTCCAGGAAGCTGGTAGGAGCTCAGCTATGCACGATCCCTGGGGCTCTGCTCTGGTGTTATCTATTTGCTTGAGGCCAACATCATCTTCCTTCAGAGCTTTTCCACAGAGCTTAAAGCAAAGGCACCAGTGACCCACCCGCACGCAGACGGCCGGGGTGCAAAAGCCAAACCATTAAGAATGTTCCCAAAGACCACGCAGTACGTGTGGTGCTCTGAGAAAACAGCATCCAGCCGCCCCAGCAGCATTTCCAGAGTTGTGCTTTCATACCAGCGAGAGCAGAAGGGCAGGAACGGAACATATAAACAACCCTGACACCTCCAGCTTTCCTCTTAAATTACTTCAGCTACCGTGAAGAAATATGAGCTCAGCTCATGGTTTAACCCCACTGCAGCATTTCCAAGGCCTGGGTTTTGATAAGGCTTCTTCTGCATTACAGGACAACATAGTTCTGTGCATGGACCGTCTGCACCGTTGCTGAACCTAACAAGCAGTGCTATCATTTTGTTTGTTTTATCGCCATTAAAACCCTGTTGGCCCCACTCTTGGAAGGTCAAGATTGTTTGGGCCTCAACTTTTAAGGTAGAGGCAGCGGTGCCCTCACCCTGAAGCAGGATCTTAGCTGCACTCACCAAGTCAGTAATGAGCAGGGCTATGGGCTGCTGCCTGTGTGTGGCCACACCTCTGCTGAGTAGGAGCCGTGCGCATGGGAAATGCTGGAGGGCTTCTCACTTACAGCAACCTGCTGTCGGCTTCTGTTCTCTTCAGGTGCTGTCACGCAGCCAAAGCACTTTGAATCTCTGGCATACCCACCTCCCCTGTGGTTACACACTGATGTCATAAATTCAGAATTATGATGTCAATGGAAGTTGCTGACGAGGAGAAGCTGGGCTGGAAGGAAGGAGCCCTACAATGCTGACATTTATCTAGTTGAGAAACTGAATCCTGAATGATCAGCCAACAGCCAAGGCGATTGGTTTTGTAGAGAAAAGTGTTCTCTTCAGGCTGCCTCCAGCAGGCATTTCCCACTTTAATATGTCTCAGAAGCACAAGGGCAATGACAAAACCAACTAACATGGCTGCAAAACTGATCCAGCCTGTTAATTTTTGCTCCCTATCCCTGATGACAGCACAGCCTGGAGGAGATTTCTCTAGTCCGCAGCCTGGAATCTACAGCAAACTTAACACATGCAGTGCTGATAACCGGACTGCACAGAACAGCTGAACTTCCTTCCCTCTGGCTAAATGTTTACTCCAGGTAATTGCACAGGTCAGGTTTCACAAATGTTCATCTCTTAGCAGCTACTGCCAAAAACCCATTCACATGCACAGACACCCAGAGAGCAGAGAGACATTCCATGGCCATAACCTCAGCACCTTGATGCAGATATGTCCACAATGAATGAATGGAAGCATCTATTTACATTTAAAGTAAAGTTAATTACTTTAACTAAGTTAAAGTAATTTTCAGAGAGACAAAACGTGGTAAAAACAAACCTGCTAATGTAGGATGGTGGAGCTGGTGGGAAGAACCAATCTTTATGGAGTACGTACGACACGGGACTTTCATAAGTAGACCAAATCCAAGGTCCAATGGAAACACCTGTGGCCTCCAGTGTCATCAATATCGTCACAATGCTCTGCCAAAAGGAGATACCTGCTTACACTTCCACATCTGGCAGGAAACCAAGGAGAACTCACAGCGCTCTGAAACATCCTGGCTGACGAAGGTCCCCCAGGTAGTGTTTAGAAATGAGCCGTTGCTGGCGCAAATGAGAACAGGTCTGCCAAATTTAGTGTTAGATGGGAGTTTCCTCCAAGCTGCCCTCAATACCTCAATGTAAATTATCACAATCTGTATTTATTTAAAGAAAGTTGTTCCATTAAGAAAAATGAAATTACAGCAAAACTGCATGACTACGGAGAAACATAAATCCCTCTCAACAACATGAACCACTAACGTTCTTACTCATCCAGCAGTCAGCTACATTCAGACAGAAGCAGACAGACCCTGTTTCAGTTGTCCTCACTCTCAGGATCCGGTTCCTTACCTCCCACCTTTGGGGCTATGCAGGGACCTGGCTTGGAGGGCAGCCCTCTGCAAGGTGAGCAGCACAGAATGGATGAGGCTGCTTCAGCACAGCGAGGAATCCAAGCCAGTAACGGGAGGAAAAGACTGCTATTCATGCTTCTCACAAGTCTGTTCTTTTCACTAGTAATTAAAGTGACATTTTCCATGCCATCTGTAGAAATTTTGAGGATGCAGTCGAGTGATCTGTCAACAGTGCTGGTTCCAGGGATGTAGGAGAAAACACAACAGCTCCTGCTTCTCTGAGCAGAGCTTGAGGAAACAAGAAGTACCAGCCTTTGCAGGAAAGGGTCTCTGGTCTCCCCTGGTCTCCCTTATGAACTCTCACCTGAATCATTTTGAAGGGAAAGAGCATATTCTAAATTTAATTCTTTTGAAGAGAAATTTAATCCGAGCTTTTTACATAGAAGATCTGACCTCGTATTAATTAAAATAGTTTTAAAAACACCAATCACTTCCTTCATGGTATTTTAGCATTTGAAATATACATTTTTTTAATTCACTGGCATTGAAAAGTTGTTTGTTTTCTCTTACATTTCTCTCCCTTGTGTGCTTTATTTCTTGTTTGGTTGGTTGGTTTGTTTAGTGCAGCAACTGATTTTATAGAGCTCTTCTGCAGAAAATCAACACCTGCTGGATTTTAACAACTTGTCAAACTTCAGCACTACCATCAGTATATTAGTAATAATTAATATTCAGGTAATAATTCAAGTAAAACATACAATTAAGTAGAACAAGGCTGTAGTTTTGCTATAATGTGTGCCCTTCAGGAATAAAATAAATATCTGAAAACAGTCATAGGAGATACACAAAACCATTAAAAGCTTCTACTTGAAAATGAGCGATTCTAAAAAACAGACTGATCCTATGCTTGGCTTATAAGCACATACAAGGGGGAGGAAAGTCTTCTGAAAGCATACGTAGTGCTTTCTGAATAGTTTAAGACTGAGTTAATAGCTGTCTTCAGCTCCAGTAGGTAATCACTCAAAAAATCCTCACGCTTGGGAATATATCAGATCTTCATTTGGGGCAAATGGGGCAGTTTTACACCAATAGAAACATGGAAGGAGAGTGGAGAAGAAGGAGCTGAAAGTAGATGCAAAGTCACTGATATTGGTGGTCTGGATTCAAAGCAGCAGTATAAATAAAGATGCAGAAGGAAAGCAGGAATTCAGCTGCCAAATGACCAGAGAGGCCACTGGTTTTGTAAGCAGTTAAATAGAGTAAAATGTGCAGGCAAGGTCTAACTAAGGTGGATGTGCTCCGGGTGCTGAAGTCATAGAAGAGCAGTGTTTGAAATGAGGGGTAGAGAAGCAGGAAATGGGAACTGAAACCTAAGAAAGCTGAAAGGGACAAGCTGAATGCTTGATAGATGACAGCAATGGGGATGAATCTCCTTTTGAAGCAAGCCAAACCTGCTTCAGCCAAGTTCAGAGGCACAGAAGGACGTGAAGCCCAGCCATCCCTTCAAGCTTGAGAGCTATCCTTGTGCTGAATGAAAAGGTGGAAAAAAGACAAATGCTGCAGAAACAGCGTCGGATGAAGCAATACAGGTATGAGAGTCACAATTGCTGCTGGAAGACTGAAATAAGTTGAGAGAGAAACCCTCTTTCCCCTCCTTTTATTTTTAGAAAGAAAGAAAAAGGACATTCCTGAGAAAAATAAATGCAAGAACTGAAGAACAAGGGTAGAAAAACAGGGAAGAGCTGAAGATTATACATAACAATGGTTAAATTGTGTAGAATTTCCTGGATAATGAAAGGCAAATAACTTTAACAGTCATCAAACGGATGTTTGGCTCCAAAAGTTACTCACCATTTGCCAGTTCTGCTTATACATTTATCTCGTTTTCATAGAGGAACAAAGAGATATTGAACAGTGAAAGTTAGAGGAGCAGCAGGAAGTCACATGGGATGGGACTGTTGATAATCCCTTTTGATTAGTAACCCTAGGGATAAACTCAGTTATTTCTTCTAAGGAACAATAGCTTAAAGTGAAGAAGGGGATCCCAAATACAGCTGAAGAGGAGTGCAGGAGAAGATAGGTGGAAAAGGAACAGCCAGCTCAACTGGCAGCTCTTGTTTTCTCTGCTGCAACAGGACACCTACAATTCTGAAAGCAAAAAAAAAAAACCCTGAAAGTGCTAAAGCAAAACAATTAATAAAGCTTGAGGTATGGTGACAATCAATTGGCTATCTAGACAAAACCTGGCATTTAAATATTATGGCTTCTTTGGACTGGATTAACATTAGGAAGAGCAGAAATATGCCTTAATTTCATAGATGTGAAACAGTGAGAGATGGATGTTGCCACTGAAAGAAGCTGTTCCGCTACTACTCTGTCCACGTACTTCCTTCTTCACATTGCAGCTTCCTCTGCCTCGGTACAAGCATTCATACAGCCACATAGGTAAACCCGAGGAGACAACTGAGGAAACACGTTCACTGATTTATAATTCTCCTAATTGAGCTAATGTATGGCTCCATTAATTCTTGTACTGCCGTATGGGGTGGGAATAAGAAGCTGGGAGTAAAACCTCTTCAGTGACAGCGCTAAATAACATCAGTCTAAAGAGACCGAGATCATGGCTTCAGTCTTACCCGAGGATGAGTTCCCAACACAGAGAAGTGTCAGGAGTTCTTGCTGCAAACACCACCTCATGCAGTGGAACGACACTCTTCTGCCAGTCAAGCACTGAGAAATAAATGGTATGTACTAGCAGGCAGAACCAAGGAAGTCTATGGGTGAAAGCAAGCAGTATGTACTTCTCCCTTTCTGTAGAAGCAGAGCTTCACTCTCCATGTACAGAGTTCACATTCTCAGACACATGCTAATGCATGAAATTATGTATCACAATTTGCATTTTATTCCCAAATGCTTTCAAAAGCTACTCTAATCTCAAATTCACAAATGTACATCATTAGGTAAAAGCCTTTCTCTTCTAGTATTTAATGTTAAAGCAAATATATTGTACTACACAGTAAGAATACAGTGAAAATTCATTTTAATACATGTTTATTGGTGCCCTGCACTTTCAGTGTAGGAGGGTGGAGATGTAATAAAAAAAAGTTTCAAAATTTATTGATTCCATTTCATTTCAATCACTCTAAACAACCAGTGCTTTAGAGTTCAGAGAATTAACACGTACTGTCCATTGTGAGCAAAATTTTAATAGCTTTTTTCGAGTCCACTGAAGACTCCTCTCTCTTAAAATTCTTCAGATACATTCCTCAAAGTAAACAATACATTTCAATCTGTGTCACAATCACCATTGATAAGGCCTTCTTAACCATTTTATACCACCTCCACTATTACTTCATTGCAAAACACAATCTTATTTCGTACTATAAATATCCATCCATGCACAAAACACAGGGGCCAGAAGTTACACATTAATATTTCATGTAGGTTTGAAGACTTCCTTTACCCTATGCAGGTTTATGGTACACTTAAAAAGATATCTTTAGACTTGGTCTACTTGGTCTTAAAATACAAATATACAATATCCATAAGCATAAAAAAGTAAAGCTGGATTGCCTTACCATTTGTTATGAACTGCTAAAATCTTATACATGTACAATATAGCATCATGCTGATTAATATACATATTAGTTAAATATATCAACCAATAATGGGGATGTGGTCAAGCTTTTTGTGTTTGATTTGCAAAAAGAAATTTGTCATATACAAGTAAAAAGATTTTTAATTGAAACTTCTCCGGAATACCTGAACCACAAAGGCCATCTGTAAACCCTGCTGAGATAGTCAGCTCAAACCAGGACATAATCCACTGCTTCACTCCTCTGAGAGGAAATATAACTCTTCACAGGTGGTACTCAAAGTGTGCTACTCCCAAGAGAACATACATTTGCCAGCATTCACATTTGCAGATCAAGAACGCTACTGTTTACATCTTCTTTATACCTTTTGTATCGATTCATCATCCTCTATCAGAAGCAACTCGGTACCTTGACATTGCCAAAGATTTCTAAGTAGATATACAGTACAAAGTGTAGACAGTGAAACATGTAAGCACATATATACAGTTTTTGAAAGGCATTTTTGTGACCATTTTAGCAGTGTTTATAGACAACATTTAAGATAGTCACATTCCGCTGATACCACTGTATTGCAAACTGTCAAGCCACATTTTTATATTAAACTTGTACTGCATTGTATATTGTACACAAAAGAAAAACAATCATTCTTAAGGTGTGACAACAATGAAAAAAAAAAATCACTAAACTGAGTAAAGTAACCAGCACAGGGCTTAATTTTCCTGAGGTTTGTAAGAATTTTTTAAACAAAAATCACAGTGACCAGGCTGAACTGCAAACATACTGTTAAGTTTTAAATATACAGTTTATACATAAGTTCTGTGCATGGTCGACTCAACTGTGCACGTTCACACAGATGTTTCCTCTATATGACTCGCCACTGCATAATACTTGTATCTTTTCCGCCTGTGGAGATGAGATGGGTATCTTCACAGAGAAAGTCTACATTAGTTACATGACTGCTGTGTCCACCGTACACATGGCTGGGAGCCTAGAAAACACCACAGGAGTGAGAATGTAAAGTGTCCGGAAAACATCATTGTAACATTCAAGCTACAACGAAACCAAGGCATCCCATCACCCTTAAAATGCTTCAGTATTAAATTAAAACTTAATGTTAGCCTCAGGCTTAGGTAAATTCTTTTGGAGTATACTTAACCCTACTTTTTCGTTTGTAAATAGGAAAACAACACTTCCTACATTTCTCTAAGTTACAAAAGTGAATTGTTTTGAAATTCCTTACCCTGAACTGTGAACACGGATATGAGAAGAGATGTACTTTGCCAAAATCATCCCCTGTTGACAGCAGTTTTCTCCCATGTGATCGGCAAACAGCATTGATATCTGTTCCATCCGAACCTTCAGGCCATACACCTGAAACATGGAGGACTAATTAAGTGCCTCTATAATGGAAACAGAAGTGGCAGCTGAAGTTTTTGTTTAATTATTGTTACTTGTTTAAAAAACTATAAGAGTAACTGCAGTTGAGTTAGTATGCATCCTTCAGAAGCAGCAGCAGAGCAGGTCCTAATAATAGGAAATCAAGTACACAAATATTTCAATTTCTCCAGCCAGCAAAGAGCTCTTTACTCTACAAGGGGAAAAAAAGGAAGAAATTCTGCTGAATCATGGACATGTCTCAGAGCCTAAAAGAATCTTGGTATGTTTTTGTAACAAATAACACATCGCTGCTTTTCTTTTCCCTTCTGTTTATTAACAGAGGTGGTAAACATTTCTTCACATTACTACAGCCTTCGTAACTGTCCATGTATGACTCGATGTACTCTCTGCATATTGCTTTACTTTTTGACTTATGGCACAAGAAATTATATGGTTTTAAATGTTACTTCATAATTAATCCCTCAAAAAGAAACAGAATGCTCTAAAATTTTAAATGTTTTTCTTTAGGTACAATTACTTATATAAGTAATTCTTCTTCTTCACATCCTCTACTCCTTGCTGTCCTTGCAAGAACTGTTGCTCTAAAATTCAACCATGGACACTACCGTGCAAGGAAGAAACTTTTGCATCAAATCTTTAACACTTCCAAATACTTGCCTGCTGAAATTGCAACAAAATCCCATCAGCTACTGAGATTTCTGCTTTTTTTTTTCCATATGCAGTTGTGTTTTTCTTAAAGATTTTCATAATTCGTACTTAATCCAATCCCTTCTTTGCATAAATGATACCTGACTTTCAGAGGCCGCTGGCATAATTAGGTATAACACATGTTCTGTCAATGTGATTTGGGAAAAAAAGAAAGCTATTTCTTGGCATGATGATTTTCAATGACTGCTCTTATATAAAAAAAACAAACCAAACACCACTGCGATGTCCCTTTGAAGCCCTACTACTTGAGTGTGTGCTCTTCCTTCACTGTCATCGCGCTTCAGGATGAGGCATTTGCTGCTCCCTACTGCTTTTCCTACCCCCTTCTTGAAGGGCACCCATGGCAGGACAGGCACACTCAATTTCCCTTATGTGGCCATCAAAATGGGAATCTATCCCTACTGTAGAACAGTAGCTAAACAAACTAGCTTGGATCTGCATGCAGTTCTTCCCGAATATAATCTTTGCATCCCTCCACACAAGCAAAAAAAGCACTCAGAGGAAGTGATTTCATCATGTCTTTATGCAAGTGATCTTGAAGGAGTTGCACATTACTGTAAATGAAACAGAGTATTGATTTGCGGACTGCCAGTTACCCGCTATTCTGACCTGTGTGGAAACATCTCTTTGCTAGATCAGGGATATTAAAGTAAAAGGCAGGGAAGAAAGAGAAGGAATGTACAAAGAAGAAATGCAGTAATGGCTACTCGTGAATGCTACATAGAATGAAGAGACACAGAAAAGCTGTTTTAAATAACTGCCTTGAGGGAAAACAGGCTGAAAAACAGACAGGAGTTTTCTCGAGATGTTGGTACGATGAACTGAGAACCCCTAAAAAGAGATGATTTGAAGAACAGGATTACTATTTCAAAATAGGGAAAGAATTATATCAGTTTTGTTTGTTTTTCTTCGAGATTGTGATCTTTCAAAATGATTTCAGTGCCACTCTGATTTTCTCTAGTACATAATTTATTCACTTTTGCTGAAAAATTAGCCCAGTTTTTCCTCCCATCCTCTGCAGACACGATAAAGAGACCACTTCCATTCTCTCATTCCAAGACTGATGCCATGTTCTTTTCTTCTTTTCTTTTTGTAAATTCATTCATTACATCTCTTCTCACAGAACAATATGTACATGTGTAATCTTGTTCGTCAGCACTTGGGCTACGTTATCTGTTGGTCCAATACATAAAAGCCAGAAGCAGTATTCCAGCTGTTACCGAAGCAGATGCTGATAAATGAATGACGATTCCACATTTTGCATGGCATCCTTTTCATTACATATCCCTCTAACGCATCTGCCTTTTTTAATAACAGCATAATAGTGTTGAGTCACGTTCAGTTTGCATGCAAGAGTAATCTGACCTTTCTGTGCAGAACTGCTCTCTTGTCTGTTAGCTTTCTATTCTCTATTTCTACAACTGGGTTCTGCCATTCAGGCTTACAACCTTCTTTTGTCCTATAGAATTGCCTTACTTTTTCATACCATTCTTCTGTTTGCCAATTTACTAATCCTGCAGCTTCACTCCACCTACAAATTATACACACTTATCACCCATACTACTTATAGTCCAAAATGTAATTCATGGTACAGCCTTCCTAGACACTTTTTAACCCAACCAGCCTCATCTCTGCTTTGCTTGCAATGTTTCACAGCACCTAACATTTCCTCTACTCCTGTTCTTCATCCTCAAAAACTGATTTTTCTAAAACTGAGCCAAAACAAACATGCAATATCACCTAAGGCCTTGGGTTATGTATCCAGCAGCCCAAGGTGCTCTTTGCAAGGGCATACAGATCAGAAAGCCTTTTATAGTCTTCTGTCCTGTACGTGTGTTTGTATCACTAAGATATCCCACACTGAACACATTTCCTTACATGGTACTGATTTTCAGTTGAATAATCTCTAAACACTTCCAGGCTGACTGACCTGTTTCCATACTTGAAGACAGGTGTTCAAAAGATCAATGTTCATTTTCCATCTTGCCTGGATTATGATGAACTGTGAATGCTATGCATGCTTATCTGTGATTTTGACACAGTTCTACCTGAGTGAGAAAATATCCTTACTTTAAGTCAGCCAGCAGTTACTGAACTACCCATCTCCTAAATATCTCATCCTAGATGACGTGATTGCATCTCCTATGGCCAGTGGGGCAATCCTGGCAAAAATTTTAAACCTGCTCATATTAGCTGCTCAGAGACCACCATGTACTGAAAGACAGAGTGACTTCCAACATTATTAGACTTGCTTCCAATTTAGAATTTATAAGACTCTTCATTTCTCTTCATTAATAAGACTCTTTATTTTTAAAGCCACTAACTTTGCACTTTCTTCTCTCCACATGGGGTCTGAAGTATACAAATTGACATATTATGTTCACTCTTCTCCATGTTTCCAGTACCTTACTTCTTCTCAGTGAGGTCCTGAAAATTAATACTGATGGTCTTGAGATTATGCTTATCAGTTGTTTCTAGAGATATAACAAAGTTTGTCACAGTCTGATACTTTGAAAAATACCTGATTTTGAAATTTATTCCTCCCTACCAAAAGCAAAGGTCATACTGATACTAACTGGGTTAGCCATCAGGTTATACAAAGTCCTCTAATTGAGGTATATAAAAGAAAAAAGAGCATTAACACCTCAGCTTTCACAGTATCAATTCTCCTCTTCCTCCTCTCCATGCAGCATCTCAATACTCATTGTTTCTTCTGTTATTACTGCACGTGCCACAACTGTACATTTATATTAGATTGGTCCTCCAACAGTTTCTACTTTCAGTACTACTCTTCCTTCTAGGTTTAACCAGCTTAACAATTTAACCAAGTTGCTGTCTTGCTGCCATTTCTACCTCTCCTCTGTGCTAGCAGCTTCCAACCATCAGATCAGTTAAGAAGTTACCACACTTCCCCAACTCCTGTTCTCCAGCTTCAAATATTCCCAAATAGAATTTTGGATTTATGCAGTTTACCTCTCTGAAGTCCACTAATTTCATTTTGTTGCTCCTTTTTTTCTTCCTGTATGACCTCCCTGATTCCGGTCATTCCTACACAGTATGTGTTCACACTCTCAGTAAGTTCTTTCCACCTCAACTGAATCCCACCTGGAATAAACTCCCCTTTAGGTCCTCATCTACTTTTCCTGTGAAAATTATTTGGAGATCTTGCTGAGTAGCCACTGTACTGCAATTCCTTCCCAAAAGACACTGGAATTGTTCAAATTTCACATCCTAAGCAGTTCTTGGGCTTTGACTAATTCTGCTACATAGCAAAAAAATTGTAATCATTTATCTTCCCATGAGGATGGGCCACTCAGTCCTCACTAAAATTCTTTTTTTTTTTTTTTTTTCCCTTCACCTATAATTAGTGTTATCTTTGTACCTCACCAGTGTGAACTTAACTATATATCTATGAATCCTCAGTATATACGGTACTGGGTTCTTTCTCTCGGTATCACATATCCTTTTTGAATAATTTATATCCTTTTACTTTAAAATTCTATTTATTGATTAACTTCCTCACAATTTCTATTACATTAATAAAATAATGATTGAGAGAATTACTCACGTTAACAGCTACCCTTAATTATTCCTTATACTTGTTGCTTTAGCAGCAATACATAGTTTAAAATAAACCTGTTCTGCATAGAAGATTAAGAATAAAGGGGTCTGCAATGTTTCCATAGGTTCCCCACATGTGAATCTTTGACATTAAATCCAAAGACTTTCTAACTTTGTGTCAGTTGTAATCCAACCCCAAGCACTGCGGACTTGAATATATTAACAGTTCTATTATGCAGACCTCCATCCCTCATGTGAGAAATGCATGATGTTAACATGCAGATTTGTTCTTCTTACTAAGTCTGTGTGTTGTTGTGATACCCAAGCAGTGCCTGTCAGTTAAACATTACCAAATTTGAATGTTTCTTCCTGGCATATTGTTACTGCCATCCCATCTTTTAGGCTGTAAAAACATGTCCTTTCTGGCTGCTTTCAAATACATCAATGCATTTATCCTGCCTGAAACATAGGCAAAAATCTTCTCTGCTTAATGCTTATACTAAAACAGACTCCTCTTTGAACATCTTTTATGACTTCCTATGGCTCTTGCATTCAGTTTTAACGATGATCTGTTTAGTTCCGCATGCATTGTGGAATTAATAAAAAAAATATACAGCACAAAAGCAAAAGCAGCAGAAATCCCATAGAAACAATTCATTATGATTGTGTTACATTTTTTACTTCTTTCAAGTCATTTAATTGTTACACATTCTATCAAATTGGCAACAAATTACGTTGAAGTACATAATGATAGGTCTGCCACCCCTTTTGTGTCTGCACAGCAACCAGTGCAAAGGAAACTGGTCTGAAATGGAGATCTGGCCCAGTGGTCATAAAATGACTGACAATTCAATAGAAATGGAACCTTAAATTGAAAGAGATGAGAAGGCAGCACTGGTGTGACAGAAAGGGCAGAGTGCAGTTTCTTTTTTTTTCCCTCTCACTTGTGTCTTAATTTAATATTTATACTTGCAGCTAGCAAGAATATTAAATCACAGCCTTTCTGGGTTGAAAGAAGACGACAGATTGCAATAAGGATGGCATAACAGAAGTGCTGTATTTACCCCTGAAGTAAGAATAGTCATGTTTCACAAGAAAAAAATTGGCATCCACAGTATTTGTGAATAACAAGGATGATAAAAGTTTGAGAGGAAAGATACTTACCAAAAACATGGAATCCTAAAGTACAGGTGTACGTGGCCCATTCTATATCTCTCGTTGTTTCAACACTCACTACTTGTTTACAAGCAGAGGGGATCCCTACAAAAAACAAAAAAAAAACAAGAAAGAGTATGATGAACATTTTTAATTTTCAAACCAGATAGATTTTGATTGCAGCAGATGAATTAAAACATATGGTCTATCTTGGCAGCTATACATTTCATTTAAATTTTAAATCTGAATTAGACTGCATGAACTGTATACGAAATGATTAAGTATGATTTTTACTCACAATATAGGATTTCATAGTCTCCCGAATTAGACACAAGATACTGGGAGTTAACAGACCAATCCAGATGAGTGATGAAGCTGGAATGACCCTACAAAGAGAAAAATACAGCATTAACTGAACAGTATCTCTCTCTTGATATATCGATGACCACATTAATAGTGATGCAAAACATACTTATGGTGTCACTGAACTAGGAGGAAAAAGAAAGGTTACTTACTGAACATTTGCCAATTCTAGTGTACTTTCTTCCATTTTCATTTACGCCATATATATAAATAGAGTTGTCATGGGAACCTATTGCCAGGAAATTTCCATCTAAAAAACACAACATTCAACTGTAATTACTCCAGTAAGAAAAGTTAAAGTATAAGAACTATACTTAAAGGCTGTGATCTTGAAAAAGGATGGTGTTGAAAAAATCTTGGTTTTTAAGTTGTGTTTGATGCACGTGTCATCGAACACTGCAAGTTCATATAGAAAATATCACCATTAGAAGCATATGGCACTTCAGGAAACAGCGACAGCCCATTTAGAGCTAACCTGATTGCAACAACCTGCACAGTTCAGTTGCATTTGTTTTTCCCTTCCCAGTGAAGCCAGAACAAACGCAGTGGGTAAGGTGGAGGCAGTGGACTCCAGAAAGTAAGACATCAGCCACACAGGGCCAATGTTACGCTGCATATTTATTTTCAATGTAAGTGTTTCAAGTGGGAAATGGTCTTAAAATAAACTACAAAGAATTAAAAAGCAGTAAATAAATGCTCTCGAACCTGGTGAGTAACGCATTACAGACAGCTGCTCGTTTCCATCTGTGTGTACAGTGACCAAGTCTTTTGTTTCTGTGTCAAACACAAACCACCTGTTGTAAATACAGAAAGAGACTAATAAGTCATTCCATAAGAAATTTAAATCTACTACAATCTTAACCAACTTTTGCTCTATCCAAAAAGCGTAAGTTTTATACCAGTGAAAGAAAAACAGCAACTTCTACTCATTTTGCTTTATTATTACTTTACAAGGACAGTTCCTTTCCAATGATTTTTAAACAGAATAACTACCTGACATTGACCCAAATAGCAATAAAAAAAGATTTTATTGTTCTACTCAGTGCTCTTCATTACAATAAAGAAAAAAAATTATATGTAATGACCCTTCTCCTTAAAATTCCTCTATGCTATATTAACAATTCAATTGATTAACGCCTAGAACAAAAGAATCTAGACCATTCTCTTTTGACATGATGATTAGCTTTATTAATTTATTTTTAATTAAAATATAATTTTGGAACTATGTACAAGGGTCAAATATAAAAATTTCATTTCAATACGTGCATCAAAACATTAACAACAAAATACAGTGATGATAATCCAATGGAAAGAATCCTCACAAGACTCCTAACATAGTTTTGGGGACAAATAATCAAATACTCTTGGCTCACAACCTATAAGCATTCTGTATGTTTTCAGTTAAGCACAATTGCTTTCAGTACTAATGGCAAAGTCTGCCCTCAAGTGACACTGAAGGAGAGGCTGAAGTTATGGCAAAGGCACTCGGTTATGACTTGGACAATCCCAGTTAAACCAAGGGTCTGCCACTGATCCAGGATGCATCCAGTGGCTCAATCTCTTCTGTAAAACAGAGGTACTATTTTTCACCCTGCTTTTTGTCTGTCTTGTCTACAGATTACACTCTTCAGGCAGAAGAAGCCTCTTCACATGCATTTTAACACTATGTCTAGCACAGTGGGACGTTTGCTGAAATTTTGTTAAAGCTTTCTGACATTAGTGCATCAGAGATAATAAACCACTTGTTAAATCTTCAAATGAACATTCTTTTTCTAAGGGATTTCCTCCATGCTGCCTTCTAAGCCTCAGACAAGCTCTATGTACACACCAGCAAAGTTAATTGCTTATCTCAGACCCCTCTGTTCAACTCTCCTTTGCTGCAATGGACAAGAGATTTAACACATAGATCACTGATACTGTGAGAACACCTCCCATCCACCATCTGATGCTGACCCAGACTGCCAGTCCTGCCAAAATCTGCCTCCTGGCACTGATCTGAGATTGTCACACTCTCAGGACAGAAACCATTTCCTCATTCCATGTTCATGCAATACTCAGCAAACAGTGCACTGCTCCAAAACTAGGATTTCTCAACACCACAAATAAATTTCATTCTCAAATCCAGTTCAAATCAGTGGGGGATGAACATACATCGGGCACACATCTGCAAGTCAAGAACACGAACTTGGGATATATTGAGCTGGAAAAATTGTGCTGCTTGTTGGTGCCCAAGGCATCTATCTGTGCATCTTACCTTCCAGTTAGCGTCCCTACTGCAACGACAGCTGCTGAAGGATGAAAACCTGAAGACTGTGCTGGATCCTAAAATGTTACACAAGTAAACATACGTTTTTAGCAGTCCAAGCTATAACAAAGAACACAACTAATTATCTTCTGCAGGAGCAGAGTAAGCTTCTCTTTCTCATTTTTTTCTTTAAATAGAAATTTAAGAGGAAAAAATACCACTTTTAATTGATTGAAATATTACCCAACAGGTTTTTCTCTCTATACAAGGCTACTGTTTTCTTCACTATCTAATCTAGAAATAACTTGTCAAAAGACTTCATAATAATAACACTGGCAAAGGCAAATTCTCAACAAATCACAAACAAGTAAAAGACAAAAGTAACTTACTAAATTAGAGTTGACCTAAGAATTAATTACCAAAGCTGCAGTTTAACTGATGCCTAATGGGCAAGCAAGAATATCACTCAAATGTATCACTCACTGCACAGAGGGGGAAAACCTAACTGCTACCCACACCAATGACTTTTTTCACCATCTGCCAGACTAAAGCAGAATTGCACTTTTTTATCATCATTTAAACATATGGGAATTAGGCATTTTATTTCTAATTTTCTGTAGTTACAAAGAGTGAGCTCCTAAAGTCTTCAGGTTATAGGAGAGAGTCCCAAAATAAATAGCTTATTTTTTCTTGTACCTGGGAAAAATCATTCTAAAGTGTCAGAAAAAAAACCCAATAATGCATCTCAAGATAATTCTTACATCTTTGATCTTCTATTCTGTAACTGTATCAAATTGTAGCCAACATAACAAATGTGTTTACATTTTTAATTTGTAATTACTTCCCTGGTGGCTTTGCACAGTGGGTATTCATTGATTTAAACAAGTGGTTAATTTCGAAGAACTTACTAACTATTAAAAAAAACACAAATCAAAGTATTATTGAGATGCAGGATCTCAATAAGGAGGTTCTAAACAACTAGAGTAGTTCAGGAAGGGAAATTTCCTAATATTTATTTGGTTGTGTTTTGAAGGGAGTTGGGTGGTATTCGTTTAAGTAGAGCTTCATACAACTAGTAAATGCTAAAAATACTCTCTCCGATGTGATAGAAGTCCAAATAAAGAATTTAATCTTAGCAGTAACTTGTACTCTTAACTATATTAAAAAATTTGCACAGATCCTCCTGGCAAAAATAAATGCAAAATTACTTATTCACTCCAGATAAACAGCCAGTGAAGTGTGAAATACTCGGACATTTCAAGTGGTGAATAGGAGATTATTGTCAAGATAGGGAATAGAACTCATCTCTTATTGAAATAGTATGTATGTAGAGAAAAAATGAACTCCAATTTAATGAATCCAGTACTGCTGCCATCAACTCTTCTCAAAAGGATAAATAAAAGTGAGCAAAGCAGTTCTTAAACACTTCAGTAAAAAGTTTCTTGGAGATGGCTTTATATTTGCAAAACTACAGAATTAATTGAAGCTCATGGAAAGCCATAATCAGCTGCACTCCAGTCCTGTTTTCCCAAGGACACCACGGGTATGCCAGTAGAAACTTTGACCTTTTTGAGCTGATGATTGCTTTATTTCTGAAATAGCTGCTTATCTGGTTAATAGATTCGTTCAAACTCTCATATTCAAGTAATGAGATAATTACTTGTAAGTGCTCTCCTCTTTAGAATGCAGGAGAGCAAAGTGCCAAATTTTGCACTTCTCTTCCGATTACAGGCCTGGGAAAACACTCCTGTCATGACAAATATATCAGAAATACTAATGTATTATTTCCTAAGCTTTTTAGAATCTGTATGCACAAAACCATATCTTCACACCTAGAGAACCTACCAGGACAGATGGTAGACAACTTGGTTTAATTTATCAATGATTTTCATAGTCTAAGTGTACAAGTAATTATTTTATCCTGCATTTGACATCTTGGTAACAGTGTGATTTGCAAACACACAGAGATTTTAGCATGTCTCATGATTTAACTAGCCTACATGATTCCTATAGACTAAAGGGAGGTAACTTATTTTTAAATCTAAATCACATTATCACATCTAAAATCCTAAAGTGATAAGGAGGTAAGAAAATGTAATTATCTGTCTGCCACTCAAGCCAAACTCATGGTATTGTTGATTCCCATTTTTAGAAGAAAATAGAACTACAATTTTTTTCTTTAGTTCCTTGTACTATGCACCTCACTGTCTATATAACTTAGGCACTATGCTGTGAAAATGCTGCTTACTTCCTAGTGCAGCAGAAGTTTTGATGTGGACTCTTCAATCAGTTTAATTCAGAAGCTTCTCGTGTCAACAAAAATACAAGTCCTAGAACCATATGACCTTGTATGGACAGAATAAACACCTTTATCTGCATTCCCAGGTGCATACAACTGGTGTGGGATACAATGAGCAACAGTATAGCAAATGACATCCTGTTAAGACTTTTAATATTCTTGCATTTATTATATATGCACTGTATTCAGTTAGTCTTATCAGTACTTATCAAAACTTCAAATGTTATGGAGGCCTGCATAATGAGCAATATTTTCATGAAAAAAGTTGCATAGTTAGGAGTTTTGAAACTTCACGTGAACTAATAAATCATTTATTTCATCACACAGAAAGCAATATGAGGTTCATCTGTAAGTTATTGGCTACTATTTGTAGACCTGAGTATTTGATATATATCTATATCACTTGCTGGCATTTTTTTTTTCTTGAAGCAATTTTTTGAACTTTTCCACTCTACAGAAGGCAGATAAACACAAAGAACAAAGCTTGGATTATGCTGATCAGTATATGCATCTCCAAAGAAGCATACTCATACACCGACAACAAGATGTGAATAGAAGACTAATTAGAGGGAAAGAAAAAAGTGATGGTGGCGTCTCAAAACAGAAACAAAAGCATCACCTCCGTCTCTAGGAGAAAAGATAACGTCTCTCTTAATGTTTATCCAAAAGGATAGAATTGGTGTAAAAAAAAAAATCAGTTCCTGGAGACGCATGAAATAATTAAGATCATGTTATCACATAGCCAGTAGGAGTTTTCATATAAGCAGATGGGTGCCTAAGTACCATATAAAACCTAAGTCTACACTCTGTATTACTTCTGTACCTAGAAATGGAACTGATATCAGAGACATGACAGTACGTTCAAAAGATGTGTTTTCTTTTGTGAATACAATGTACTAAAAATCCTAATAAAATATAGAACACAGATAAAAACTAAAAAAAGACACCAAAATTATTTTCCTTTTCAATTTTCACTATTATCAGGACAACAAGTGTAAGACCCATCAGAAATACTTTTAAATTAGAAATACTTCTTAACATTTCCTAGTAAAAAAAAGTTTTGAAAGTCAGTAACACACCTCAACTTGATGCAGCACAAACATCCATACAATCCAGGGCTTAAAAGCTTTGGTCTTAATAATCTTCCATTTTCAGAAAAAATTTTAGACCCATTTTTGATTCCTCAAGCTAGCACTAAGATACTTCACATCAGTAATTTTATTAAAAACTCAAACTGAGAAGTGTTGTAGAAGGAGTCAACTTGCGTTCAAAAACGTATACCTCTATAATCTTGTTCCAGATAGGACGATGAGTTGTAGCATCCCAGAGGGTAATGTGTTTGTCATGTCCACAAGTGAAGAACTGAGGTTTAGAGGAATGGACTGCAAGTCCCCACAGCTCATCAGTATGGCCCTACACAAACAAAAACATTTTTTAAGGAGGATAACACCAACAAAGCTAAGCATGTTTAAACAGGTTTAAAGTGAGTAAATTATTTATTAACACATTAGAAAACTATGTTGCTTTGGATAGATGCTAATAACCCATTAAGTTATATTTCTTGCCAAAAGTACTGTAATCATAAATGAAATTGATTCATGTTTAGGAAACTTAAGTTTGACTTCATACTTTTATTGCTATTATGTACCTAAAGACTTGAAAGGCAACAATTTACCTGGGTAATAGGGAAAAAATCTCCTGACAGTGTCCCCTGTAGGACAAAATTTCTGGTAGTTCCTATTAGCACAACGTCACCTTTTCCCTCAGCCACTGTTCTTATTGGACCGAACTGCTCTGGAATCTGCGTTCAGAACAGACAAACATAGATAAGTCAGACTACAAAATGAGTTGTCAAGTATGACTTTTTTTTTTTTAAAGGCGTATGGCCTAGCAAATACGTTTTAAGGTGCTGCACAGAGAAGAAACAAAGTGGATGAAATATGAACTTCTGAAAATCAAGAATGTATAACAACTTGCCTCAAACAATCCTTGCCTTTGGAACATTATATCTGTACAGATAAACCAAAAAATTCAACAAATAAATAGTTCCTTCATGCAGTGTTAACTTGATCATGTTTTAACAGCAACTATGATATCCAATTAAGCATTTCCATTCAGAGGTATTATCAGGCTTTATATCACTGGTATACAATAGACCTGCAAGGTATGTGTCTTTAGTTACAACCTAGGTTCTGAAAGATTCACTGCAAGTCTCCAATATAAAATACAAGAGAAAATGAAAAATTTAGAACATCAAGGAATAGCAAAATGTGAACAGGCTATTAGGCCATCACTGGATAACACATTTTACTACTGATTTGTTTTTTCACAGAATGCATATCCATAAGGAAAGAAAATGACTTCAATAGCTCTCTTCAAAAGGCGGCCTGAATTTAACTTTGTGCAACAGAGTAAATTTAAAGATAGGTGATTTCACCTCAGTTTTGTGAAGTTTTTGGTAATTTCCATTCCAAGATATTAACTTTCGGTCTTTTCCGCCTCCTGACACTAGTGTGCCATCTCGCAGCATGCAGAGTGCAAATATTCCACCCTCATGTGCCCCTTGAACTGCATGGCTTATTCTGTTGGTGCCTGGATATAAGGAGAAGAGACACAGCACTAGTGAAACATTCAGCTTAATAGCTCCTTTTTCCCCAAGCTTTATTTTTTTTCCCCATTTCTCTACCTGCCAATGTTTACACCTAAATGCTAATGGTGGGGACGGAGTGTTGCACCAAAATACTCATATCCACAAAGGAGACTACATTAGTCCATCTTAAGAATATATTCTCCTGCATCACAAAAATGAGAAGTATTCATACTCAGTCAAATTCAAACAAAGTTAAACAGGTTCCCTTAAGCCTTTCTTGGGAAGTTAAGATGACTTGACGTTTGAACTGAAGTAGCGCTATGTGTATTAACAAGGAAACAATAACCCAACCACTTTTTATCCTCCAAGGACATTCCACAGCCATCAGAAATCTTGCTTGTACTGAAGACAAGGTTACAAGCCTTTTCTGGTCTAGCAGAAGGTGTTGAATCACATCCCAAGAGATGTGATACCACTTTATTGATGAATGTAGTATATTCAAGTACCTATTTAGCCTCAACACACCTCCAAAACAACTACAGTAAACATCTCTAACTTGAGAATCGTTACAATTATGAAATATAAATAAATTATTTGTGGTTCTGTTACTTAAAAATGCAATTTAGCTCAAGTGAGGGATGGATGCGAATTAGGAAGAAAATTGTTTTGTCAGCCCCAGAATCACATTTCCTTCTAGCCACACCTGTGGACACAATTTGTCGGCTACAAATACTTTCAAATAATGGAACTTCTCCCTAGGGCTACTCTGTACTTCGGAGATCAGCCCAGCCTTGGACATAAGGCTCTGAGTGAAAAACAGCAAAAACATAGAAAATAAGTTGTACTAAGATAAATCAAGAAGAAAGGTGATGGTGTTTGTTTTATTCTTTTTTTCTCCAGCCCCTCCCCCCCAGAAAAAATCAACAGAGGTGAGGAGATGCAAAATAATTTCCTTTTGTTTCTAGGACGTGGGTCAGGACAGATCACTTGCAGCCAAGGTAGAGAAGAGTACTGGCATGAAGCAAACTGACACCTGAGCACTGCACTGACCCTGCCACGCCAGCAGCTGCCACTATCTCCCTTGTTTGTTGTCAGTCCAAAATAACCAAGAGCATGGAGGGGAAGGACTCTGCAATTTCTGAACTTCATTTCACTGCAGTGTTCCAATGTCTTGGTTGAAAGGAGAAGGACAAGGAGAATAAAAGAGCAGCTGAGGTCCAAAAACAATACTCAGCTCCATCCACAAGAGTGTCATAATATACCAACCGCCCAAAAGCACAAACAGAAAACTAATAGTATCTTAGCTAATAGTCCTCAGATGGCAAAAGTCTACAAAAACAAATGAGTAAGGTCCAACTGTGCAACTGATTCACCACATTGCTTCTGGGTTTTATGTCCCTCAACTTCATGTATCTTGGGAAAAGGCACAAAGTAAATAAGGAGCAGCTGTCATCCATATTCCTTACTCTTTTACTAACAAGCCACCTTTAGGGGATTCTCCTTATTTCTACACAGGGCACCTCACATACTCAGTAAACTTTTAGGATATTGTTACCATTTGCCTTCCAGCAGTAATTGCCTTCTACTGCTTAAAATAGTCTTTTCTTACTAGAAAATGTATTGTAATAAGTTTGTCCTATTCATCCGTTCTTCGAAATAAAGCTGAAGAAATCAATTCGACATGCATATATTTTAGCCTGGCATCCTAGGGAAACAAACCTATTAGCTCTCTTTTAAAGGATATGTCAATAGGCATAACTTTCGCAAACACAATACAGAGTGATGATACAAGTAAGAGTTTGAGATCATTGATTATGTTAACAGTGATTCTTGTTATCACCTTGATTAAAGAAATTAATTTTTCCTGCTGTTCCTTATTGTCATTAAAATTCTCAATTACCAGTATAGCTTTGTGATTCAACATTTGACCACAGGGAACCTGTTCTATACAACTTCGTGCTGTGGCAGTCAGGTATATTTTTTTAAGAGCTGGAGAATACAGACTGGACTGGTTTTCACAAAGAACAAGATAAACAGAATTTAAAACAAAATTACACTTAAGTAAAAAATTCAGAGTTGTTTATAATAAATTTTCACTATTAACTTCAATCTTTTCTTACCTTTCCCCCAAACCAAAATGTTTCCACTCGAATCTCCTGTAATAGTATCACCATTTTCAGAAAAGGTCACACACAGGACAAACTTTGGCTTCTCTTGTTTCTGCATGGTTATGAAAAATATACACTCACAGCACCACACAACCCATTCATCTTAATTGTATGCATTTCAGTCATTTGGTTTAGTCTTATATAATTCTACTATTAATCAGATGCCTTCAAAGGAGTTAAAGACATTCCTACAGTCTAAACAGTCAATATGTGCAAAGACCTCACTTGAGAATGGAGTCCTAAAATGACACCGTTCAGCTACAGGTTATGGATGTATTGAGTGAGATGGCCTGAAACAAGACCTGGAATGTTCAGATATGAACAGAATCCCCCAACTACTTCCGGATCCCAAATTCTTAAAGTATTTACAAATGACCAAAGATGAATGCAAGCTTTATTATGAGTATTTTTAACACCAAGTATTATGAGAATGTTTGGCTGTAGTGTAAAGTTTAGGAAATCATCTCTTGAAAGAATCCTAAGGTCTGGTAACAGAAGTGTTGCTTTGAGACCCTGTATATAAGGTTCTGACAGCAACAAATAGCAAAATATATAAGAGGACAAAAATTTTACAAGCTAGTAGTGCTTCAGAACATTATTTAGTGTTTGTTCACTACTAGTTTTGCATGGTGTCCTTTCTCCCTCAAACTATGAATTGTTACTGATCAAGATCACCAGTATTACGTTTGCAATAATGGAACCATGACAGAGGCCAAAATTTGTAAAAGTTGTTTTGAAGTTAAAAATAAAAACTAACCAAATTTAAGTATATCATCTAGGTATTTTCACCCCTTATTGATATAAAGTACAAAAACTGACATAGCTTAACAGTTTTTCTGACTGTACTTGCAACTAATGACTCCACAAGCAGTTAACCTGGCCCTACTGTAGTTATCTGCAGTCACTGCAAACATTGCTCCTTTGTGCATACCGCTGCTGTAAAGCTTAGTCTGTATTTAAGAACAAAGCCTTATCAAGACCTTGAAATGAAAATGATATTTACCAAATAGCATCCAGCTCAATCTGGATTTGCATTACGTGTGTCTACGTATCTGAGTAGAACAGACGTAAAGGAAAAGATAGTCACATAAAATAACTGCATTAGGGGGGAGATTGTCTTTCCTCTGACAAAATAATTTTAAAAAGACATCTCTATTTTTCTTTTAACTTGAGGTAAGCATAAGGAGTTTTAAAGTAATCTTATTTTACAGGTGCTACTTTATTTTATAGGTACTACAAAGAATAAACAAAAAGGAATGCAAGGAACAGAATGGTAACTGCATTCCTAAATTTCATTGTAGTGACAATCCATGCAAACATACAGAGGGCAAAGTTATTTCAGCACTTGCCAGCCCTGAAAAGAAGATCAGAGAAGCTGCTGAAAAGCAGCTGCTTTTACATTGCACTCCAAAGACTTATTGCATCATAACTGATGACAACACAAGTGCAATCTAAAGTACTGTAAAGTTTCGAGTTTAATCATGATTGTGCTGTTTTGATTTCCTCAAAGCTTATTAACCCTTACTTCTGTATGATTGTATCATTAGCATAAACATAAAATTAAATAAATATTTTACCTCAAATAATCCTTGCTTTTTAATAAGGGAATTCCCCTCTAGTGTCCAAAAATAAAGATGTGATTTTCCACAAGTAACTATTATATTTGTATCAGTAGGGTGAAAATCTGCAGCAAATACAGCCTCATTAGAGCACTTGGAAGGAAAAAGAGAAACAGCGTATCAAAATTTAAAATTCAAAGAAAACAAACCAAGATGAAATTATTCTCTAGTTAGAGAAATTGATCAACTCCTGGCACAAGAAAAAAATTTAGGCCACTTATTTGTCAGAGTAGGCTAGGATCTTTCAACAGAATATTCTGAAGAAAAACAGCCAAAAGATTTTGTGTTTTTAAGTTAGTTTTGAAGATATATAACCTAGATACTATGTCAGATAGTGCACAGCCCTTTATGAAATTTAGTTTAAGATGTTTCTTTTCGGCACCTTGCCCTCCCATTGAGGCATAGGCCTTTCTACTCAATTCAGGGCTGAACACAGCTTTTTTTTTTAAAAAAAAGCCATTAGGATTATCAACAGAAAGAAACATTCCCTTTCCTCACATTTTTTGATTTTATAAAATGCAAAGTGCTAAAAAGGCACAATACATTCTTTATAAAAGACATTTGATAACAAAAAACTCAGATCTACATGTAAGAATGTAGTACAAAATATCTTATAGCAACACCTTCACATCTGCCAGCTTTTCTTCCTTCTGCCAGTCCCACACAGAGAGCACGTGGTCATTTGAGTCATCCACCGAGCAAAGGCTGCTTCCCCCATTCTGATGGGAAACATGGAAAACATTAATGTAGCCACCAATAAACATTAGAACCACATAGGGAAACATTCAAAATAATTTAATACGTGTAGATGAAAACGACTTATTTACCAGCTTGTTGCAATTCTAATTATTCTAGGATAATTAGGACTTAATTCGGGAACTTTCTGAAATGTAATTATTCACTGGATTTTGAAAAATAAAGGTAAAAGGGATCTAGAAGAGGAACATGTGCAAACTGCAGAAGAATCAGACTTTGTAAGGAATGAGGTAGGTGTCTCTTTTTAAATATTCAGTGACAGATCTTCCCAAGGCAAACTACACATCATCATCTGCACCTTTAAGAAGGCTTGTCCTGATGATTATACTGAGTTTGTTTCTTGGCCAATTACTTCTTGTCAGATCTGCTGTGAATAGAGGGAACAATTTTACTCATTACATAGGAATAATGGATTAAAATTAGGGAACAAACTAGAAAATAAATGACTTATTTCTGACAAATATTTTCTTCATTGTTACACCTTGTCAGCCTTTCTAATCTTAATGACCCTAATTTATTTAGTCTTTCTTCGTGTACCAGATTAGCCAGATCTTCTCCACACCCATTTTTCTTGATGCCTTGATGAAGATCCAACTGATACTCAGTGTGAGTTGAGGGGAGATGATGACATTAAAGGTCTCACTAGTCATAGTTAGCCACTGCCATCTTTTTCCAAGTGGCAGCTATACAGAAAGGTAGCGTTCAGACCATTTTTTCTTATCTTGAGTGGCTAACTCTAGTTTTATGTCTATGGTAGAATAATCAAGTAATATTTGAACAGGTTGGAAAGCAGTAAGACATGAATATTTATCACATTGTTGATGTTATTAACCACATTGGTTTTGACTGCACCTGAGCTTGCTGGAACAGAACAAGCTTATGGTTACACAAGCATTCCTTTGGCAGCAATTCTGACAGTCTTGTATGTGCCACCCATAGCACAGCCACTTGTTGCTGCCAGCACAAAAGTTTGGCTATCATAGAGCAAGCCTGTCTAGGGAACAGATTGGTTTTGGAGGAAAAAGAAAGAAAAAGTGGCCCAAACAAACTATCTCATTTTGTTATATAAAAGTTTGCTTGGTTGTTTTCATGATGGATTAGGTTCCTAGTACATATCTCAGACACAGCTACAAAAATAATTGTGCCAACACAAACCAAAAGGAGACAGACAGGAATTAGCAGCCTGAAGACAGGGCTGTCTGAAATGGGAAAAGCAACACCGCTATAGAATGGGAAGCGATGCTTGAAACAAGCTAAGCTATGACTGTGAAATCACAGCATAAACACATTAAACACTTTCTTGTGGTATCTGCCAATAGCAATACTCTACTATAAAGTAAACATTATCCTCCAAAGCTGATCTTGATCTGCATTCTTTCTCCTTCGTAGCTAATCAGTTCTCCCAGTTTACTCCACACTTTTCTAATTCTTATAAAATAATGTCACCAATAAGTTTCTGTACTTGTGGAAACTTGCACGGATGTACATTTTGCCTGTGCAATACATCATAGAATCACAAAGGTTGGAAAAGACCCACAGGATCATCCAGTCCTACCGTTAATTTAATCATTTAATCCTCGCTTTTTTAAAAATGTCATTGAGACAATTGGACAACAAGATATATAGACCCTTTTCTAAACTTCTGTGTGACACTTTACAAACTCATGTTTTCATACAGGACTTAGATGCCACGTATATCTCAGCTTTTTTTCCATCTTGGTGGACTAGGATTTAAAGCATGTTGCCATGAGGCTAACCACTGAATTCCAACTCTTTAGTGCTCTTTACCATATGCCTTTGCTGCTTTCAAGTGACAGATTTTACCTCTCCCATGGTACTCCCACTTTCTAAGTCCGCAACCTGAGATACAGGCCGTTATAAAGGTCTTTCATTAGTCCTTCTAGGAGAAAAGAATCCACTAAGAATGTAACTTAATTTTATTTAACAGAGGGAGAATCTCAATGAGATGATTAAAGAAAAAACAGAAGTTCTTCTACAACCGTCTGTCCCTGAAGAAATTAATTCCACTTTAGGGTTTGCACAAGGTAGAGCTCTGAGACAGCTGAAATACTGCTAACTTTAATAATGGCAGAAATTGCTGGAAACAACTAGGCTGCAAGCTTTCTTCCTCTAAAGAAGCAGCTTAATAAAAGAGATGAAAAGAAAGTTTGGACATTGGTTTTCTTAAGAAAGGTAAATTTGCAAAGCTTCGTGGACCTGTTTGGCAAACATTCTCAATATGACTATTATTTCACTCTACTTACAGATTTAGAAAAAGCAATGCAAGTGACAGCTCGGTCAAAAAAACCCATTCCAATGACATGCAGTGTGTTCAGAGTTACAGAATCCCAAACACGTACATGTGGTGGTAATTGCTGTAAAAATAGACACAGACAACTGTTGAAACAATTTTGGACAAAAACATCAGGATTAAAAATAAAATGTGAGTGCATCCAAAAAACATTTTAACACAAGTTAAGTTACAAAAGCTACTGGAACTTCTCTAGAGCTGACCATGTACACTATAAATCATTTGCTCATTACTATGCCTAGAGCCAAGAACTAGGATTGAACATCCAGAGTGTATAGTGTGTCAAATCTCACCCATCTTTGCTAGATCACAGAAATTAATGAAAAACATTCAGTGTTTATAAAGGAAAAACTGTTGATAGCATTGCAACACAGGACCTACTGGCAGGTCCAGGATCATCAGTTTGTACTGTAGCAAACAAAATAATTCTGGTCCATATCACAGAACAGTTTAGGCTGGAAAGGACCTTAAAGATCATCAAGCTCCAACCCCCGTGATGTGGGCAGGGTCTTGCCAAGCACTAGATCAATCTATATCAAACAGCAAGTGCAAAAAGATTAAGAAATTCTGAACTAATTAATGTCAATGTCATAAAAATAGCCATAGGAGAGAATTGTATATTCCTGGCTGTTCTTTACAACTGTAATAAGAACTAAGCTTTTTGGTTTGTTCGTTTTTTCTTCCTGCTAACCAAATTCATGGTACTTATAATGGCCCAAGAACAGGTCCTCATCCATGAAAACTATGCACTTCCCTCCCACCAGTTGCTGACATCGGTAACACAAAAGGAGCCCCAATGCATGCACAACGACAAGAATAAAATGCATCTCAAAGCCACTAGAGGGCAACCGCTGGAAGCACGTGCTGAGTAAGTTTTATCTGAAAAATAGCTAACAATTTAATAAAATCTTTTTTTTTTTTTCCCTCCTCTTACAGAAAAATAAAGGCTATGTTTAATTCTGTGTTTCCTTTTCCCATGTCCTTCTTTCAAATAAAATAAGTTTTATTACAATATCAGAGGAAGGAAGAAAAAAAGCAACAACCGGTCTCCGTAAGTAGTGAAATTATTCCTCCGCCCACCCAAAAAAGCACCACTGTTATAGGAATGACCTTTACATAGGTTTACCTATATACATCCCAATTTTAGATTTTATTTCACAAGTACAGTCATAAGCATAAGCACCTATGAAGCTTAAAAACAGAAATACCAGAGATTTCTCCAATGCACAACAGAAGTTAAGGCAGTGAGTAACAGATTATATTTAGACAAATATCCTAATGTGCAGCTGGGTATTGTTTTTGTCAGTTACTTAAATCCTCATTATAAATATTATTTCTTTTTTAAATCTCTTACAGTTCTTCTTTGTCAAAAACATTGCAGCACTATGAATCAGCTGCGTAACACACCGAGAAACTTTTTATTCACCCTTTTCCAAATCTGCTTGTATTCATTCTCTCATTTTGTCTTAGGAGCAAGGATAAGTAATTAATTGAATAAATTCCTAGCTTACAAATGAGCTTCACAGTACAACCATAAGAAAATCATTTTTGTCTCAATGCCCTTTTTATTTATACTTTTTGACTTGCTGGTTGTGATCAGGAATGAAGTGCTACAATGTACGATTAAATCTCTGCTTCTCTCCTTTTCCCCACTTCCATCTTCATTCTCAGGTTTCCCTTGCATCTTTTTCCCACCTCGTTTGGAGACCAACTCCCAAATTTCCTTTGCTCTGTATAAGTAATGGAACCAGAAACCCCTGACAGATCCTGATAATGGAACAGAATAAATTTGATATTGTGCAAGAGGCACTCTCAGATTAAGATTTAATTGTGTTCAACTCCATTATTTAAAACCAGTTTAAATGCAACCTGAAAAGGATATAGTATGTATCTTCTCAGTTTGTGAAATAAACAGAGTGGTATGTCAACTAAGAGGTTACTCACTTTTCCATCCTTGGATGTACCTGCAACTTGACCTGTTGCTATAGTGATCCTGTCAGGATGGACAGCCAGGCTAAAAAAGGAAGAAAAACAGACAAGAAACTTAGAGCCAGTTAGATTAAATCAAACTTTTACTAGAGCCTGTAGCAAACAGCTTTATTTACTTACACAAACATCTCATACATATCAACATTTTAAAAGCATGAAACCAGAACTGGCTAAATTATTTTCATGCTTTTTATTCAAAAATCTTATGAAGTAACCTCCTTAAGCCCTAAAGCCTCACAGAACACACCGAACAAGCACCAGCCTTACACTAGGATTCATGTCACTAGATACAAATGCTTGCAGTGTATACAGTTTACTGCTTGAGGCATTTATCTAACTTCAGTTATCTCATGATATGTTGTAGAGATCTGGTCAGTAAGATAAGCACATTCTAGATACAGTCCTTCAGATCAAACACTTATTCACTCAAACACATGACAAACTGCTTATCAGAATGTGCTGACCAGACATTCAGCAGCTCTTATGGGGCGATACCAAATTCTTCTTCCAAAGGTTAGGAAAAAAGAAAAAGAAGAAAGCCCTGTAGTTACTGAGAAATAGTAAAGCTGAAATTAAGAATCAGATTATGTGATTTCTAAAATTAAAATTGTTAACGCTGTACTCAATGTTAAAATCTCTAAGAAAAAGCAGTCCACATTCTGTACTAAAGTATAGCCTAGAGGGCAGAGCAGAGTCCACTTTCATCTAAGTTTTTATCTTCATTCTTTTTTCACTGCAGCTGCTCTGTATACAGTTCTAGACATGAAATATCCTTAAAAAGGAATGGTGACAATAATTCATCTGGCTTTATAGTGTAGAACTGTATCCTCTTTCTCGTGAAGCAGAAAGCTTTGAAATTTCTGAAGAGTTAGAAAAATTTGAAGAAATTAGATGGAACAAGTCCAAGTTAAAATAAACAAGGTTATACAAATAATTCAGTTTTATGAAACACACTCACAGTGCAGCCAGATTTGATTATCAGGTCTATTTTAGGGATTCATGGACAGGTGTTTCATAAAGCTTAATTTAAAGAAGGGATATCAAACACAGTTCATACATTAAGGCTCATCAGATAATCTGGGTGCTCTTCCTCAGCTACTCTCAGCAAATAGATAGATACAGTCAAGACAAACCATATATTCATATACCAATTCAATGATATTAATATTTCCTGATATCTAACATCCCGTAAGCTTGAAAACGGGAAAATCCCTTTGAAGCCCAAGCTGGCATGCCTGCATGGCAGACAGACCAGACGGCTCTGGACCAGCATGCAGGATATCTGCCATGATACAGACATGTTCAAAAACTGCTGAGGAAAATAGGAAAGAACACATATGAAGATTAATAATTCAATCCTACTTGAAAAAGGAAGCAAGGGGAACTTAAATTAGTCAATAATTAGTTAGTCCAAAAACAGAGCAATTAAAATTAGTAGATCATCAGATTTCTACATGTTTGTATTTTTTTTTTTTTATGTAAAGAGTACAAGTTATGGAAAATAAGTTGTCTTGAGTAAATATACCTTTATTATGAGAGTCAGACCTTTACATTATTGTCCAAGTACACTGTTAGACATACAGAACCAACCTATGCCTGACTGAAGGGGTTAGATCAATTGGATTTTCAAAACTCTGGTAAAGAAAATTAAGTATTATAGAATAAATATTGTTTGAGAGAAAAAAAATCTGAAGTGTAATAGGTAACTCACCACTTCACGTCATCATTATGACCAGTGTAATGTCTCTGAAGTTGTTCTTCAACGTTGAATAACACAACTACAGATGCGATGAAATATACAGTTTCACCCGTTGGAAGAAGATACAGGTTACTGCGACAGTCCCGACCCCGATATCCATAGCTAGCATGTTTGTCAAGCTGCAATAACATTATTTATGAATTAAGAATGTTAAAAATAAGGGAAAATGAAACAAAGTTCCTGATAGTCGGAATCTCCTCGCTTGAGCGCAGCTTTACCACTTAAAAAACCTCCAGAATGGTAGAGAGAGCCAAAGCATTTCATTGCTTAAGTGCCTGGAAATCTACATATCACATCAAAAACTACACAGTAGAAGAGAGAAAGACAGCATTTTGTAGCCATTGCACCCCTTCAGTATCCTCCAAAATTTTCTAAGCACTAGACTAAGGCAATACTGCAACTCTAACGCTGTCCCAAGTGTATTTACCATTTTTACGGGTTGACGAAATAAAAACTTGGACTTGATTGAAACACTGGTAAGCCATTCAGTACATCTCCCTGCATTACATTAGGAGGGACTGCATTATCCTTTGTTCAGGTTGATTGATTTCATTATTCTGGTCATTACCAAGCAGATGGATAAAAAAAACATAGAAGGGTTACATCATACGTTCTGATTTATTTTTGTAGCAGTTAAAAGGCAGCGGCCCAGATTCTGACGCTCATCATATCAACACTAATTTAAAATTAATTCAATAAACTAACTGGAATTAATCCAGAAATAATCTCATTTAGACTAAATGTGAATTCAGTCAAATTATGCAGTTTTATTTTTATGAAGAGTCATTAGGGACTACAACTATTTTGGCTTTCCCTTTTTATGGTAAAAGAGAGGAACAATATTAGCAGAATCCTGGCAAAACAGAAGAGCATTTTAATTCAGTCATTATGAAGAATCCGGCTACGACAGATATATAGGAAGGTACTGCTGAACCCCCCCAGTACCTGATACTATATTTGTGCACTATTCCCTCCATAATCAGTGACAACACAGGTAAACTAAAAGACCCACGTTAGCAGAGGACTACAGGATGTAAGGACTACAGTTATTAGACCCTAAAACAAAAATTTAAAATAACAGCTGGCTGCTGTTACATTTTATTTTTTTAATACATGTAATAGCACTGCACGCACAAACAAAAATACATTAAAAAACATTTAAAAATACAACTTTTAAACTCCCAAACTGGCATTTTTCAGACAAAGTTCTTTTAAATTTATTAAAAGGAGATATTTAAATCTGAAGAAGTGAAAGCAACAAATATTTTTAAGTTATGAAGCATTTATTATCAATTCCTAATATGTTTGAAAAGATAAGTTACTTCTCCAGTTCACAGGGTATTGCTCAGCTTGTTTAAACTTATTGTTCTCTATAAAGCCACAGCCAATTGAAGTCAACAATATTCACTGAGTTCAGTGATATAATCAAGTTGATAACAAATTACCAGCCTACATTAGTGTAAGAAATATAATTAAAAAAAGGTAAAAACATTATATAGGCCTTCACGAGGAAGAAATCTCTGAGCCTAGAAATAGCTATTAGATGGAAAAGATCTCATTCTTTAGGAAAAATCTCCTTCTTTTACCATTCTTCCTGTTGGGAACAATGCTGCATTCAACAGCATGACTGCTGTTGTCAAATATTCAGTTTCTTTCTAGCTGTCTTTTTTCCTCAGACTTAAACTCCTGGGGTTGATCTCTCCTCCTCACAATTTCCCACACTCAGATTTGGTGCCGTCAACTTTGATTTGGTGAACTGGCACTTCAGCGAATGTTATCTTGACCTTTCCTTTTCTCTTGGCCTGCAGCCTTTGTTTCAGACCTCCCGCTTACCAAACGAGCTGCTCTCAAACAGTCCCTGTGGATCACGGCCCTCTCCCTGATGTACCCAGTGCCGATGTAATGCTTGGCACTACCACCTCTGCTCCAGCCCTCCCTCACACTTTATCGTTCAGCTTTTCTACTTCTTCATGTCTCAATATATCTGATAATCTGAATCAGAGGTTGGTTGTGGGGTCATTGTTTTTTCCCCCCCTTTTTACCTTTCTCATTGAATTATATTAAAATGGGAGCAGGAGCGTATCTTTCCTCCATTATAGTCTCTAAACTGAGCATTATTTTACTCACTAATCTATTCTTCTTTGAGCCCTGTAGACACCCAGTCATTGATGTAACTTTGAAGCACGGATGGCATTATTTGGTTTAACTGTAAAGAAAAAAATCTGGAAAAAAACAGCAGAATACTTTTGGAAAAATATGCTGTCTCCTCAGTAATCACTCAGGGTTGGAGCACTTTATTAATTCTTACCTTTTCTATTAATAATAACATGAATATGGGATTATTCTGGATATATATACATAGCTGGGGAGACATGAATAATCAAACAATGAAAAAAATAATAGTCCATCTAGGAAATAGTCATTTAGGTAAGCTTAGGTGAGAAATTAATGAGACTGAAATCACAACTCTATCATTTGTTGTAAGTCTGTAATATTAGCATCAGCTTCCCTGTACACAGTGCTAATGGCAATCTATTTTGATTTCTGTTTTTATGGGATTTGTTTGTTTCAGAAAGCATCTTTTCATTCCCCACATCATTCTTTTGCCCCTTCCTTAAAGGGAGGACTGTGCAAACCTGAAAAGACATCATTAGGCTGTTTTGTGATATACGTACAATGATTCAATGAGGGAATGCTGCAAGCAGTATTTATCACTCTATTATCAACTATTTTATTAATCTGCAGTGCCCAGATATTTTTGGTTTTTAATTGACTCTCAGTTATTTCTGTATGCATTATCTGTGCAGTTCCAGCAGAGTGGGGTAGAACCCACAAAAGCTCAGCTGCAATAGGAATAACAAGAATGGTTACTAAATCTGTCATTAATCTCTAGCGAATACAATGGGACTCTTGGAAATTCTGTGTGCAATCTGAAACCACATGGAGTTCTATTTATACAACTAAGAAAAAGAATATTTGCAGCTTTTCTTTTTTTATGAAGACAAAGCAACATCCTATTTGCACTGCTCAGGACAAAAATAGTCTTTTCTTAAAATAGAGGTCCTTATGAAGGATTAATCTCTCTAAAGGTAGTGAATATTACAAACAGATGTTTTTGTTTGTTTTACCATAAATCACCTATTATTTGTACACAAATGAAACATCATTTCATTTTTTAAAGGATAGACTTTTCTTATTACTAAAACTGAAATGTGACAATTTCTCTATGTGATGAAACACTAGATTTTTTTCCCCAGACAGAATTCTGTAATTGTGTCCACTTACAGATATCAGTGGAAAATTCTGGTCATTTGACTTTTATGCTGCTTAAACACAGCTGAAATCTAAATGCAAGTATTATTTTATATCTGATATCTTGTGGATTTTATTGCTGGCACCTATGAATTGCAATATGCTGTTCAGTTCTAGTCTTATTCAAATACTGAAGTTGTCCTTATAAGATGCTGTAACCAGTGGTGCAATTTTTATAAAACACAGTTCAAAATGATAAATTATTGCTGAGAGTCAGCAAAAAAAACCCTTAGATTGTTTTATGCATACTATAATTAATAATCACAGTTCACTACATTCTTACAATATGTCTAGTTTAATCTTCACCTAATTAGCATGCTTCAAACTCAACCTTCAGGCAATGTTTAAGCAAAGTCTTCAGCTGCCACCCTGCAATTCACTGAGTGCAGAACAGCAGGCCTCGAGAAACGAGCACCTATTTGAATGGAATGTCACCTTGCACTTCACTACTGAAGCATACCTCATAAAAGATTACCTTAAATTCACTATACTTCAGCTCTAAAATTTATTTAAAACACATCATAAAGAAATCATTGACTTCAAGTAGTTCTCCAACACAGAAAGGATACACCCATTCCAGTTTAAGCCTCTTGGCTGGTAGTTCTACTTTTGCTTCCAAATTGTAAGATTCCACTTGCTCTTTGGGCATGTACATGGTAACAGGACGTCCACGAAGAAACATTTTTACATATCCTTCCTCTACAAAAGGTCAGAAACGTTTAGAGTTACACAAATAAAAACCATCAGTGGAGAACTCCAGTGCTCCTCAATCCCTTCCCACGTAATAGTTTGGTGTGTTACAATTACAGAATGACATGCAATCACAAACGTATAAAATAAGCAGCTTTCTTTTCCCCTAAATCACGCTCACTATGCAGAATTTTTTTTTTTTTAAGTAAAGCCCCTTTTTCCTCTAAATATTTTGAAAAGAATTAGAATTAAACAACATCATGAAGAACTAAAAAAAGTCAAAGGACTGCAATTAAAACTTTTTGTAAAAAGAAAGTTACATATTACATTTTCTAAATGTTTGAAAGGGGAAAACATCAAAGATTACAATTAACACAGAAATGCCACTTAAAATTAGTTTTATTTTTTAATCAATATTTACAGTGGAGCATCAGCATCTAAAGTATTATCCAACGCTCAGTCGCATTCTTTGCATATCAGTGTAAAGATATGCTTTACACTTGATACAGTGTTAGAGATACATTTGAAATAAGGAACACGAACAGTTAGTAAAAGAAATCATGCTGATGTACATGCAAAAAAAGATGTGTTTTAAGAATCACTAAACATGGAGGAGTGACAACATTGATAGCACATTATAGAAAGGAAAATGACACAGAGGAGAGAAGCTACAAAAACTGAACTGGCTGACAGAAATAAACATTTCTAAAAGAAAATACTAAAAATAATCTGTTGAATTCAGAAGAAATATTTTTGGGGAGGAGAAACAGGGATTAATAACAGATCTGGAAGTACTGACTTGGGGACTTCATGGGGCTTATAAAACTAGGAGATCTGGCAAATGCCATGAAGGTCTGACTAGGACTTTTGGGAACTGGCAAGGCCAAAGTGGGTGTCCTGTGAACTTCTGGTGAAGTTTGTCCACGTTCAGAACGTGCTGGCTCTTGCTGCTCCATCGGCAGATCAAGGAATTCAGCCTTGTTCTCATGCGAATCAAGCAGTTTTGGAGTCAGAGACATCTGTAGAGTTACTAGACAGAATAATCATGGGCACAGAAGGAATGGAAGGGCAAAAGTAACAAAATCATGTAAATAGAAAAAAAAATAACACTTTAGGACTCTTAAAATTATGCTATGAATTGCTAAGTATCATTACAAGTATACTACTATGTTTTAGTTTGAAAATTAAGGTTTTATTTTAATTGGAAATGCATACATCAGAAATTCTGATTAAATGAATAAAAATTATAGGTTGAACAAAGAAACATTATAGCTATGTTGTATTACCTACATACACGTATATTTTGCCTTTAGACTGATTCATTTGGGGGAGATCACAGTAAAGTTACAGCTAGGGCTCTCTAAAATCCCCTAATGTATAGAATTCACAGACATAATGAAAACAATGAAATATAATGGGAACAACAAAACAATACTAAAACAAACAAACAAAACACCAAAACAAGAGAATAATAAGAGTGACAGATGGCTGGAGTTCAAGAAGCCTGTTAAAAAGTGCCAGAACACTGGAATTGATATTAAAAATCTACTCTGATAGATCTGTATGGGAAAATAAAGAGAGTAGAGCATTAAATAGCAGAGCATTACAGCACTATTTGTATGCGCATGCAGCATCTATTTAATGAGCTTCAAAGACAAGCCAATGCTACTGATACTGGTGCACTGGAATTTAATAGATTTTCAGCAGTGACAAGTCTGGACTATGCTTATCAAAGGCTGTGAATGGATAAAAGTTCAATTCACTGAGCTGCTTTGCTCGCTTAAAACATCATGGACTCCCAAAACTTTCATTTAGGCATCTACGGTAGAACTACCCACATTCAACCTAGTCACTCAAAACTCCTTTTTAGAGTAAATAGGAAGAAGCAGGTAGTTTTACAGGAATTAACCACACTTCAAAGCATGTGTCCAAGGTCGAAGTGTGTGTGTGTGTATGTGTATGTATGTGTGTATACACGCACACACACACACCTTCAGTATGCTTCTCTCTCTCTTACTGTAAACAGGAATTTAGGATGAATAGGCAAGGCACAGTACTATTTATTTAGAAGTTTTGTTAATATTAATTTTATGTGTACTGATTTTTTTTTAGTAATACAAGTATATTATCTATGCAGTCCCATTTCCTCTATTTTTCTTAACTAAATCTTTAAGACAGCACAGTTCTGTATGCAAAGATAGTGGTAAAGACAGACAAACTACAAAGACATCAGTGGTGAAGCTTCTAAACAAATGTATCTTTTACATCTGCAATGTTTTAAATTTAAAACTGTTGTTGAAAATAACTATAAAAGTTAATAGCTACTGAATTGAAATTAGAAGACGTGAATGCTAGTAAGATCAGCAAAGAGGATCACTACTGTGTAGTTGTACAGTTTTATGCAATCAGAAGTAGAAGCCCTTTAAAAGACTTTGCCTTGAGAATAAACATTTTTTAAATGAAATTTTACATTTGTTGCAAAGCTGAAAGATGCTGATTAGTGGAAAAACTGTTAGGAATAAGCGATCTCTAAAAGCAAGACAAATCTGTGATTATATCACAGACAAACATGCATCAAAAACGTACATATTTACACTGCAGTTTAGCTGCAAGTTTAGAAAACAATATGGCATGTTTACCAAATATAACTCTGCATTATGACATTGAGCAAAAAGCACTGAGAAATTAGTTGTAGGCCTAAGTTGTCTTATTTAGCATTCAGAAAAATCTAACTCTAAATTCTACTCAATATGAAAAAGCAAAGGGAAAACCAAGGCTTCTATCATCGTGTTAGACTACCAGCAAAACAGCCAAAGGGGCAAATCTATATGAATTTCAGCAGAAGTGCAGAACACCATTTCAAACACAGTGAACATCCACATGTTGCCATATAGCTCTCTCAACATATTTTTTTTTTTCTATTTCAAATTGTCCTGAAAAATCCGTGACTCAATTATAACCCATTACTATTTTTACAGTGCACCTGCAGGTTATAATTCAGTAGTTTGTATAATAGATGGTATAATATTTTTGTTCTACTCAGAAGAACCAGAAAAGTTTTAACGCTGCAAAATGCATGCAAGGAACAAAACTGCAGTTTATACATAGAGCTTTTATCACGCTGGCACCATTTTGCTTCGAGAGCTATGAGGTTTTGGAAGTGAAGCCTACCTTTGCAGTGTGTCACACGGCGCTTCCCTTGTGGTTACAGAGACAGAGACAGAAGGGCTAGATAAAGATGTGTTCCAGTATAATAGCCTCACTACACACCTGCTCTACAGGCTGTCCAGGGGCACTCTGCTAGAAGCTACCTCACTTCTTGACAAAACCTGAACCATATGCTGTTCAGAAGGTGGGGTCATTACAAACAAAATCCTTTTCTTCTACCTAGAAGCAATGTTCAGTCCCTTTATCTTTACATGCTAACAGCAACTAAAATATTGAGTATAACTTCCTTAGAAATAATAATTTCAGTAAGAATTTTGCCCAGGTAAGGAGTGTAGAAGCAGTATAATGTGTTTAATTACTGACATTTATCTACCAGGGAAGTGCTATAAGAAGAACTATTCCAAACACCTTCCAAACACTTGCACCATGTAAGCAATATTATGCAAGAACTGCAAATCCGGTGTGAATCCTTTTTCTGAAATAACTTTTCAGGAAAGGAATGTAGGTTGTTATTGTATTGTCACAATGTATTTAAGTACTCAATTCTATATATTCCCAAATTCAAAACCAGTTACACTCCAAATCTTGAAGAATAGCTTAAGAGCTTTGTCAGATGCTGATCAATCCATTTGGTAAACTAGGGATTTTCTTCTTCAGTTTAAAGTAAGATACTATCACAGAAACAAAAACAACAAGGATATGATAAAATTGATAAAATGAGCCATTTTCTGCCTTCCTTATTCTATTGTGATGAAGGACTTATTTTAAATCTGTGTTTTTTCAGGACAAAAATTACTTAAGTGTAGTATTCAGTTCCTTATCTTCATCAAGGACAAGGAGCAGCTCTTGCACTAATACGTCATAGTTTGCTTTTGAAATCTTTTAATAAAGATAACACACGAGAAAAGATATGACTTAAATTCAAGATAGATCTCCAAAACCACAGCTTCAATACACCTTCTTTATTTGTAATCTGACAAGTTGTATTATAAGGCATTGAGATAGACATGCAATTCCTTAAAGGGAGCCATCTAGCACAGCTAATAACTAAATTAATGTGTCATAACTGGAATGTAGTAATACTTCAATTAACAAAACTTTAATATTGCCCCAAAAGGAAGATATACTTGAGGTAAGAAGACATAGCCCTTTTCTTCTTTGTCTTCTTACAAAGAATCCTAACTAAATTAAACCTACTGGACCAACAAAAAGTAGAGCAAATCGCTCAAGTTTTCTTTTAAAAACTATAGCTATATACACTGTCAGTATATCCTGTAAGTATCGTGCTTAGAGTCCCAACACCAGTTCCTGAACATTCACAGATAATCTATCATGCTATCACAATTTTTAAATGTTTAAAAATGTTAAAAGTTCCTACCTGCACTGAACATGGGCTCCTTGGGTTTGCTGTAAAAATAATGAAGAAATTTCTATTTTAAAAAGCTCATACAAAGTATCCACACAAGGCTGTTGATGCAACATAAAATTAAATATATTTCCATAGAAGTAATGATAGAATTCAATTATTTACAATGTAAATCTCGAGGCAGACAAAATTATAAACAGTATTCAAGATAGTTCCATAATGAAAAATATTAACACTTTTTTTTTTTTAAACATTCAGTTCTCTATGTACTCTTAGAAATACAGATTTTCTACTACTACCAGATACTCCCCTCCTACAGCATTAATTGTGGGAGGAAATGGAAATCGGCCTAGAGCAGTTGCCTCAAGTTTTGGTTTGCAGTCAATGAAATTTGTTATCCTAAAAAGACCTAAAGATATCATTAAAACTTATGAGTATATTCTTAAATACAACATCTCTTTGTATATGCGGAGGGAGCTACTGTATATATAGGTATTTGCTTCATGGGCTTGCTCTCCCTGAATTTAAGGAACAAAATTAAATTTGAATGGTGCTTTCCCAGCCAAAGAGTTTACATAAAAGATGGAACTGCCCAATTGGCTCCTGATGAACTACGGTATTCAGTGAAACCCAGGAAACACATATCCGTCATTATTAAAGCATCTTCTTTTCCCAGTGCAGCACGTGGAAGGCAAGTTAAATCAGCTTGCCTTTTTGTCTTGAGAAAGCTACCTGGGAAAAGGTGAAGGAAAATGCATAAATACATGTGGATAAGGAAGAGACAAAAAAGATGAGTTGCTCTCTGGATAGTACTACCCTGCTACCCCAGTCAGAAAGAAGAAATCTTTCTCAAGAAATAACAGTTGTTTTGTTTTCTTTATCCTTCATTGCTATGTAATTAATCTTGAGGGAGCTGTTTCTGATGAAACAGAAGGGTCATTAAGCTGCATTAAGTAGTTATCTTTTTCCCTGGTCTATATTCTTCATACTCAGTAAATTTTTTGAAACATCAGGTTACTACAGCATAGTTCCTAGTGACCCAAAAGAGTTGAAAACTTTGCATCTTCAGTGGAGAGATGCATGAAAAAGATGAAGTATCCACAGAGCTTTGAAATGCAATATCCACATCAGATCCAGGACTACAGTAGGCAGATAAAAAGAAACTAAACTGGTTGCGTACTTGCACAGGACTTTTTCTAAGCATGAAAGATTCCCTCTCTACAAATGAAACTGAAGCCACAAGAAATAATTTGAGTATTTTTTTCCTTTTTCTTTGATTTGACCCTGCTGTATTTAAAATAATATATTTATCTAATGATTGAACCAACCAACAAATTAATTCTATGGGTCCCACCTGGTACAGCAGCTTCTCATAATACCAGCCTAGATATTAATCATGCAACAAAATTCTTGCACCAATCTGGCTCATAGAGCCAATCTAAATAAATACCATGATGTGTCACCATTTTTAACACCAAGATTAAATTGTTTTCTTATGAGTGAAGATATTTATAGAAAATAAGATCTTCATGGGATGCAGCATTAGTCAGAAATGCTACATTTCTGGAGACAAGACCTCCCAGTTCTGAATTGTCCATGCTGACTTTTTCAAGCTAATGTGAAGGGCTGATTCATTACAGTAATAAAGCAAACCATGTGTACTTTCTAATTATAAAAATCCTAACCAGACACAGAGCTTTGACTGCTCCTTTTCTTTTTTCATGATCTTGAATCATTTCCTACTTACCTAAAACTTAACAAGCACTTACCTCTTGCTCAGAGTGATAGGGAACTGGGACACCTCAGGCTACAGTCACCTCCTCATCCTTTATTTTTAAAGCTACTTAAAAGATCTTTCTAAAGCAATATGGCTTTGCATAATGGCTACAACTGTACATACAAGAATGTTGAAAAACAGTAATTTCACAATTGCCTTTTTAGATTTCTGACATGCATTCTGCTTTAAGCCTCTTCTAGAGACCAGATACGACAAGAAATGAAAAGGCTGTTAGTAGTTAAGTAATGCTCTCCTCTTCATTCTTACACACACATAGTTAGCTTTAGGAGAACAGCTTTAGCTCCTGGCATACAAAATCACGCTCACTTCTAGTCCCTTGACTCTTGCTCTATGTTCTGCACAGTTGCCTGCCCTCAGCAGGAATTATGAGGAAGACTTTAGGAAGATTGTACCCAGACTTTTCCATAGGATAAAGACACTCTTCAACAAGGTAAGAGCTGTGGCTCTGAACATCCACAGGCTGCATGTGATATAAGAAACCAGGCCTTTTATCTCCTGGGAAAACTCTCTAACCACACAACTATTGCTCTAACAGCAGCATCAGCCACACTAGCTCCACCTAATGCTGTCTAACATGGGCTCTTGAATAGTTCCTTGGGAAATTTCTTTTAAATAATGTATTTCATACATTATTAACATACTGCATCACTTCTTTATGGGACTACCTCCTCAAACCCAAATTAAGTGATTTCTAATCTATGGTGACTGGATTGAATCCTTGGTGACTGGATTAAATGACTGCTGAATTACGTAAATATCAGATTTCTGTTACAAGAGTATGAAAAATTTTAAAGTATCTTGGTAAAAATCTTAATCAACTTTAAACTAGAAACAAAACAATTTTGCAGATAATCATCAATTATGTCTTTCTTTTTTTTCACTTCTCAGCTGTTCTGGAATCAATCTTTTTAAGCTTATAGTACCACTACATAGCTGCTAGAAGTTGTATCTTTGAAAAAATCAAAAAAATTAATGTTCTCATCTGGTTTCTTTAATAGCTTTAATGTAAAACTAATTTCAGATAAATAGCACCTTATGCAGGTATCAAGTAGCGAGGGGTAGCTTCAAAACAAAACTGGTAGTAATTTAATCACCCACATTTAGGCTGCTGCCTATTAGTTCACAACAACCTCAGTCAATCTCCACTTTGAGGGAAAATGCCAAAGAGATTAAAATAAGTTTTAGAATCATAGAATATCCCAAGTTGGAAGGGACCCATAAGGATCATCGAGTTCAACAAGTTTTGTGCCCTACCATTACCTCATGAACAGTCCAATGACTCTTATAAAGGCATTAATGCACAGACAGAACAGGTAAAATACCTTATTATGTAATCTTCATCTACACTGTGTTTCTCTTGCCACATCATCTGAGAACCTCAAAACAATCATCAACACCTCTTTCTACATAGGGAACTGCAGCAGGACAGAGATCAGGTGTAATGGCCATGGCCAATGGCCAAAATCTGTCTAGAAAATATGGGAAAGAATCAATTGGCCAAAACATCAACTTCACTGCAAACAATTAATCACCTATATCTTCAAGACATCCTATTCTGAAACTCTTGGAAAATACATTCTCCTTTTGTTACTGTCAGCAATAAAGAGAAGCACCATCAAGATGCACAGAGATACACATCACTTTATTCTGCTTGTTTGGATAGTGTCTGCACATAAGTTCATTTCTCCATTTCTCATTCATCTGACTTCAACTGAGACAGTTACTGCTCATAGATCAGCTGGGTGTCATTCCACACGTGTGAGGTAGTGAGTAATCATCCAAATTTGAAAAAAAAAAGATTTGAAGTCTTTTTAAATATGTATTTTTGACCAACTGGTGGAGGTTTATAAAAACACAAGTTCCAGTATTTTCTGAAAAAGAAACAAATTTAACTGTTAGGGCAGAAGGCAAAAAACCAAGGTGGCCATTCAAGAAACACTACCTTTCACTGTTCTTTTTACCACTGGATGAGCTGCTGGTGGATCCAGTGCGGTTGCGACTCCCTTTGGAATCTCCATAGCTTTCCCTCCGGCCTCCCGGGGACACACGCTCAGCAGAGCTGGTTCTCTTAACAGTACTAATAAAAAAAAGGAAATAAGCTTAACAGCAGAACTAGTAGAAATATACATTTTATGAGAAACATTTCTGAGAAACATATCAAGTAGAAAGCTGGCCATAAAAATAACATTATTTTTAATCAAAAAACAATTTATTAAAGATCTTACATAAGAGTTTTGCTGAATACCTGTTGCAACAGAGACTAACATTCTTCGTTTGCACAATTGTAAAAAAGAACGGCCACATTAACATCAGTCATTTGTAACACCTACTTTCCATATCACCTTCCAAATCTTTGAATACCACCCTACACCTTAGAAATCTCTCAAGAAGAAAGGAAGGACTCAAAGGAAGCATATTACACAACACCAGCAGACAACAGAAAATGTCAAAAGTAGGTCAAAATTTGAGCACTAGCAAGCTAACCAGTATCTGCATCCAAAAATCAATTACACTGTGGTTCAAAGTTAGTTTTAACATACTCTAAAGAAAAACTATGAAAAACGTAAGCTAACTCTCCATTCACTTGTCAAAAATATATGCTTCTACACTACATGTACAAATAGATTTCATTCCCTGCATCCCCTGATAAGGGGTTTCTCAGAGGCTTAACTCTCTCACACTTTTCAACTATCCCTTTGGCAAACATGGCTGTAAGGAAGTTCCTGCATGATTTTCAGACAGTCAGTTCTCACTGACTGAGAACCATGAGGCACAACGGGAGCAGTATGACCCAGAGCATATCACATAGGTGACAAACTACTATGCTTTTCCATTAGTTCAAACCACTTTTCTCTAAAGCGATGCTTCCTGGGGGCAAGGGGAATAGGTGATAAGTGAGCTGGGCTAGGTCCCTCACTTTACTCCTTTCCCTGGGATGCAGCACAGGGCTGGCAGCAGTGCCTGGTATGAGGCAGGTATCACTTCCAAAGCACCAGCTGGACAGGATTTAGTGCTGGCACTTCCTTTCTCCCAGCTCAGCCCTGTCTGCTTTACCCTCTCCAAAGACAAGACAGGGACATCTATGCACCTTTCCCCACATCCTAACCATGCTCTGTCCCTCCACAAACATTTCAGCTTTTTCTGCTCCTGCCCTCCAGGACCCACTCTCATTCCAGTCAGTCCCTTTGCCAACCCCAGCCCTGTTACCTTTTACACTCCACGGTGCTCTGCTTACCATGAGACTCAGTTCAGGCGTCACCAAGGACTATTCCAGGCCTCCCCGTCAACTTCTACAAACCACCCCTACCATATTACCTCAGTCAGCTCCTCAGACTGCCCCACTTCATGCATAGTGTAAAAAATAGAGGCATCGACTCTTCCTAAATAAAGGAAGCGAAGCAGACTTTTCTGTGTGGTCAAAACACATAAAACTTCACAATACAATGGATAGCTCAAGTCGCTGCAAAGATGACATTTTTCTGAGAGGAAGCTCCATGCATTCAGGGCAGAGCAGATACATCTTGTGATGCATCTCAGGTGGATTGGCAAAAATCTTTCTGGCATATGCAGTGGTAGTGCAGATATTCAATGCCGTGTTGTTTTTTTTTTTTATTAAAAACGAGCACCACTCAAAGGATTAAGCTGAAACAAAAATGTTTCTGTGGAGAGAGTGATGTAAGAGAGCAAGCAAACACACAGGGACAGACTGAACTAATGCATGGGAGAAGCAAAAGGCAGTGAAAAATCAATTCTGTTGACACTTCTAGCATCACTGTTTCCTAAGCCAGCCTAACACTCCCCAAGTCTTCTCAATGCCAAATGCATAGAAAAAAAACCCTTCCTTCCATATATTTAATAATATACTACAAACATTTAACAGTTCTCTATCTCTATTAACATCATTCCATCTAACATTACTTAAGGCTAACATAAAGCAGCCCCGGTACTGAAAAATTTGATTCCACGTAAAGTATCTTTATCAGCATGTGCCCTTTCACCAGATTTTACTAATGCAAAACATCAGCTCTGGGTGATTTTGTAGTATCAAACCCTTATTTTGACATCTTCTCTTTAACCAGAAGATGCAATATCAGCCAACACTGAAATTAAATGAAGGAAATCACCAAATTATGCTAATGTTAGAAAAACTGTAGCAGTTGTTGAAGCAATTTTAAGCTAATTTAATATTGCTTGGGGTTTTATTTTTACAGTTATCGACATTCAAAAGACAAATGGGTGGATAAAAAATGAACAGGCCTAAAGCTTAGAAGTGCAGCGTTATCTTCTTACTGATTAAGTCAGATATCAGTATAAAAACTTCTTTTACCACAATAGAACAAAACTCTTTTAAGTTATGTTAGGTCCATTAGTGCTTAAACTAACTAGCAAAACTACCTTCTGAGGAATTTTAAACTTCTACCAACAGCAAAAGCCCAGTGAGATGTATTAGCAAATGATCAGGAAAAGAGGATCACAACAAGATATTTTAATTCCATTGCATTAACTCAATTTTGGCATATACACATTTTGGTTTCTCTAGTGTTTAACATCAGTATGGCTACAGCAGATACATGGACACCTGAGGAAGAATGTAAAATGATAGGAAATTTTCATTTAACTTACAAGACTATAAGAACATTACTGGATTCCAGAATTTGGTTTCCACATCAGTGATATGAAAGGAGAACGTTTTCATTTTTTTTTTAATTAAAAGGTAATACTTCTTAACACCATTTTTAAACTTAAGGAAAGTGAGTTAATGAAATACAGTAAAAGTTATGTTAGCATAAGAGAATGGAGATAACATATCAGAAATCATTACTGAATAAGTTCAGTAATGCATTTATCAGCAATAAGAAGTTTTAAATGTACTTCTGAAAGTGTTAAAGATGGGAATAATAATTACAGTTAAGTTCTACAGTGTTAATGCTGCCACTAAAACAGCCATTTTCGATGTGTTCAATGAGAACAGGAAGGAAAAGCAATTGAGTTTCAACACTACAAAGCTTTTAAGAATCCCTCACCTTAGAGCAGGCTTTCTCAGTTTGCATGCATTGAGAAGATTCACAGACCTGCTTAATCCACATTGAGAGGTGCGTAAACAAAGCAGAATAAAAAGTGAATGCAACAATAAAACATGGAAAAGACATTTAAAACAAGCTTACATTAAAAGACATCATTGCATGCATTTAAGATATGAGGTCACGTGCAAGAATAAACAACAGCGATTATTGGCTCCCGTGTCTGACCATTTCAAACCATACATTTAAGTACACCAATGTATCTTTGAATGACAAAATCTTCGCAATGCTCCAAAATATTGTGATAAAATGATTGTTTCTAAAGCTACTGAGAAAAACACAGAAAAAGAAAATCAAAGAGGCTAAGGAAACAGACAGATGATCCAGCTAGGAGACAGAAGACTATTAAGAAAGCAACAATAAACACAAGAAAATAAACCTTCATACATATATACACACACCACTGCATAGCATGTATGTTTTACATGCTTGCATCATTGAATTGCAGTGAGCAAATCTGGACAAAATTATATGTACAATCAAATTTCTGGGGGAAAAAAACATGAAAGCTCTTACAATAAAATACATTAAAATAGTGTACAGTAGTGAAACTAATAATACTAATATTTTGAAACTTGTCTAGCAATCCTTCTGACTCTCATTCAAATCAATTAGAATGAATTCGAGAATAATAAATGACTTTAATTTCATTATGCCTTTGAGCAAAGCACACTAATAACTTTAATTGTTAGAGATGAAGTAAAGTAGCGTAATGGCTTTGCCACTTGAAGTTCAATGGATAGGCTTTTTATATTTATGTTCTTTTTATTTAAAAACAGTTTTTTGAGAGTCAAGCATTAAATAGGAGACTAAACGGAAGGTTTGACACAGAGTTTGCATGTGCCAGTTGCAAACTATTGTTGCCCCCAGAACAGAATGTAGAACATTAATTCCAGGAGACTGAACAATTTCCTAGGGGCCATGTGTTTAGAGTTTAGAAGAACAGGAATTCATCTTATTAAAGTATTTTATTCTCCCTACAAACAAAGCTTTTTATGTTTTCTTTGTTCCAACTTCTTCCTTTTGATCTCCATTGTCAGAGTTTTGCAGCATTGTAGTACTTTACAATCTGCTCAAGAACAAAGAATGACTGATTGGCTCTTTCTAAAGAGAAAGTATATGCTAGTCTACAGTCTGCAGCAGCATCCCTACTGGGAAAGGTACCGACTGCATTCTCCTCCCTTATATTTTCTTTTCCCCCTTTTCCCCTTCAACTATTGAAAACAAAGCTATCCTAGATGAGTCACAAAAACCTGGATTTTAATAGGGAACTCAAAACATTACTACTACTGTGTGCTGGACACATTCCAAAGGCAAATTTAGTGTTAAGCAATGAACTTCAAGCCACATTGCTTCTGAAAGGAAGAGTGCTGGGGGAAGGGAAGTTCTGTTCATGACAGAAAAAGCTCATCTTATGCTGAACAAAACTTTCAAATAATTACTCTATGTATAAAGTTCAGAATAAAAATATCAGTACACAAAAAAAAACCTAGTAATCAGAATAGCTTAATTCCTGACTTCCAAAGCTTACAAGTAGTAAACACATTAAATTAAAAAAAAAAAATCCAAGTCCCTGAGACAAGGGGACAAGGAAGACTTGCAAACACTTCACAAAGACAAGCAACTCTTGATTTTCTGTGTCAGGTCATTACCCAGCCCATCTCTAAATCACTTCAGTTTCACATCAGCCAGCTTGCACCTGGTAGCCGTACAGCTGTGCAGCACATGCCAGTACTAGATGAGAACTTTTGGTTCTAGTAACACCAGCATCATCATCATCATTTTAAGTCTTGCACTGCATTAATTACAACCACATATTTTTATCACCTGATTGACCTATGTGTTGTACTTGTGTTTTTGCTCTATTCAGGTTATTTCATTCCTTCCTTAACTTGGATAGTTGAGTTTTGGCTATACGAGATTCTAAATGCCAAAGGGGGTTGGTGCCCTCAATTCTAAATTGAAGTCAGAGTCAGTTGAGGTTACTCAATGCTTTAACAGATCTGATTCTAATTAACACGTTAGGCCATATAACAACCTACTGATATCCAGAGATGCACATTTTACATATGGAAAACCAATATGCATAAAGGTTAAATGATTTGCATAAGGTCATTCAGAGAATGTGGCAGAATTTGAATAAAAGTCTCCTTTCAGCCTCAATTTTTTTTTTAATCATCTCCAGTGTTGTATTCCTGCCACAAGTAGTCATTTCCATTTCAAATATTAAAAGGAGAATCTGAAAAATTTAGTGAACTCTGAACTGCATCTCCTTGGTAATCCAGCAAGAAGGAGGAGCACTATGCCAATCTGTGGGTTCAGATGAGTTAACCAACACATATAAATGAGATTGTGTTTGTAGACATATCAATAAGCACATCTATTTCTAAGCAATAGAAAATACGGATGCACATTTGATCCCTGCAGAGATCATTTGTGTATGTTTATACAATAGGCATTACGTGCTGTTTAGCTGGATGCAATATACTTTCTAACCAAACATTTCAAATCAGAATTTACTTATTTTTAATCCCCTTTTCATAACAGTATTCAATGAAACATCTGGGAAAGACTCCATTAACCTTGATGTTTGCCTCTGTTGAAAATATGTTCACAAGAAGAAAAAAAATGTTATTTTCTTTTTATAGTAATCCTAGCAGAAGTTTGTAATTTACAGCAGCAAACTGGAGGTTTAAAATAAGACTCAAATAGAAAGGTGTTATTCCTTTTTATTATTACTAATTTTCTTTCACTTTTCAAATTTTGAAACATTCAGTTTTTTCTTTCTGCATCTATATTGTACACAACTATATAGTGTATATATACAATATACATATATTCAAGCTGAAAATAAGCTTTAAAAACATCTATAAGCACTTAATACTATTTAGACCTTCCATTTCACATCATTGCACCCACACCAAGAATTAGTAGCAGTTTCATAGTCATTTCATATGAAAAGAGCACTGGTAAAACATGATTGTTTATCAGAAACAAGAACTTAAAGTAATTAAAAACTACACACTATTTAAGAACTGTTCAATGCTCATTAAAGCTTCTTAACACAGACAACTTCTGTCTCCTGAGAAAAGGAAGCTATTTGACCTTGCTGCTACATCCCCTGTGTTGCACACCACACCCCCTCCCTCCCCCATTCTCATTGGGGTTTGGAACTGGATGATCTTTTAGGTCTCTTCCAACCTAAGCCATTCTACAATTCTACTTTATGCGTACTCACAGCTCTCGAATGTAAAATGGTCCATTATAAATGCAAAGTATGAATGAATTCATATTAATGAGCTTATCTACTTGACTATTGGCAAGTCAGATACTTAGAGCAATTAAGATATCACATATGATATTGAATATTTTGTGCATGCTATATTGTGAAAACAAAATCCCTTAAGTTATTTTAAAGTTCATTTTCAAAAATAGTAGAGAACAGTTTACTAAAAGTTTTCTACAGTAATTCATTGGTAAGGAGTTTAACGCTCTACTCTCTTCCTCTCAAAGTATATATACAGGCAAGACAAACATGGCTTAAAAAATAAATGAATTGATTTTGCAGAATAAATTCAGTCAGTACAACATTCTAGAGTGTTGAAGGGAATAGGAATTCCACAACACCTGTCTTGATAGCTTTTCTCAGGACTGAAATAATCCTGCATTTTCCAAATTTAAGCAATTTATAACAAACTTCTGATTATAACAGCAAAACTGTCTATATGTATTTCTTTCTTTCCTAGAACAGGATATTCATTTTCATAGTGTATACTTAAAGCACTTTCAGCCTAGCTCCTTTAGCAAAGTGAAAGAATAAAGCACAATAAAATGATGTTAAAATCCTTATCCCACGGAAGACTTCACTCACAGATGAGCCAAGGCAGTTATACAATGCTCACTCCCTAAGGATTGTCTATGAGGACTTTCCCACTAGCACAGAGGGTATCCAGACAGTGAGTGAGTGAGGTGGGAAGGCTGCAGAGTGCCATTTATCTCAAGGATGTATAGAGCCATGACATTGCCCACAGGCCACAGAATGATCTTCACCTGCATCTGACCCATTTTGCACTAGAGCAGGAAGTCTTCTGTTGAACACTGCATAGCAAGTGCGCAGAACCATGAGTCCCACCCTATGTACACAAGTAAAACATGCCAATACCTGGGTTCACTCTTTCTTTTTAAAAATAAATACCACTTAGAACTCTGCCTTCAATTAACAAGAATTTAGAAGAATTAAGAAAAAGTAATCTGTATATTTCCTTAAAAATTTATGATATACAAAATAGTGCTCCTTTTAAAACACAAATCAATTTTCTCTTTAAAAGTCACATTCTTCCATCCATTTGCAAAAGTTCTGATAACATATTTCTGATAATGGATACATTCATACTGTATTTACCTTCCTTCTCTTATCTTTGGCAAACTTGCCAAAGCCTGCAGCAGCAGTAAGGCCCATTTCATAGGAGCCCAGTTCTATTTGTGTGACAGTGAAACAAACAATGCTTTCTAATTTGAATTCTGTGAAGAACAGCTTCTCTACAACACCAAAATCTGGAGTTTCCTGAAAACTAGTGGTCCTTGAATGAGCAACAGAGCAGCATGCACTTAGTTAACATCTCTCCTTAAGAAGAGACCTTCTACAAAAGCAGCTTCAAACCATAGCATGGTAATATTCATCTCCACAATTTGCCTTCCTCAGACCTGACAGCATCATCTCTACACAAAGCTGAGGATGACACACAACCAAAGAAATGTTAAAAAACAACAGCCCTATTATATATAATACGTGTGTATATTTTAACAGGCAAACAGTACAGCAGAGCAGCAGCACAAGAACTCTCACATTTAACTTGAACTTGGCTCCACCCAATCTGTTGCATTTCTTATAACCTGGGTGTACAATCAGCATGCATGTAATCTACAAAATAATACACAACTGAAATTGAGATATATCATTCTAATTATCCAACAGTAATAGTAAGTTATCTAAAGCTAGGTATTCTTTTGTGTAAATTTGCATAAATGTGCTAGATCCAGTTTTCCTCCCTGAGATACTTCTAACATTTCTAAGATAACTTCTACAAAATCAAAGGTAACACACTGATTTGTAATAACAATTTCTCCACAGACTGTATGTTTTCTTCTTAGTAATAGAAAATCCTTGCCTTGCTTTTTGTGTCATGTTACAAAACAGCACAGTAGAAATGCTTTATTCTGTGTTAGACTGCAGTAACAAGAAAGTAACAGAAACTGGTAGACTAAGCATTGTGTTCTTTCAGTATTCAGGGTAATAACCTTAATTCTGATTAATTAGTCCTAATGAGTTTAAAATCTCCTATAATGAACTCCACCTCTTTTCATTCTGAAGTATTTAAACTATTGCTTTGAAGGTAAGAAAAGCCACATATTTAGAAACTTGATGAAGATCCATTATTTCCTCAATTGAACAATTACAACGTTTCCAAGGGATGCATACCTTTTTGCTGCTGGTGATACAGTTTCTTTTCTGGTTCCTGATGGAGAAGGTAAAGAGCCACTTGGTTTCTTTGGTAACACAGTTCCATTATTAACAGTATTCCTTAAAGGCAGTGTTTGTACCAGTGGTCTTGCTGCAAAACAAGCAGAGGATTAAATTTTACATATTCTTTACTTTTTTTCCTCCAGCAAACAAAAACATTTTGAAATACCTGTACTGTACCCTTTCCTTTTCCTCCACACTACTGCCAAAGTTATGTGGATGCAGGTTTTGAAAATGATTTTTTAAGATTTTTTTATTCATAATCACATCAAACCATCTGCACATGGCTTAAGAACACAGTTCCATAGCCCGTGCCATCTGTAAAATCCTGCTCTAGCTCAGTGACCTTACAGGTAGGCACAAAGGCAGTGGCTGCCACAGAAATCAATCCTGTTAAGAGAATACCTGTCTACTGCCCACCTGGATGATATTTGAAAGAGTGCTAGAAATAAAGGTAAGTCGCAGTTCCAGAAGCTCCCGGTCTTTATACTTCAATATTCATACAAGTTTTCCACAAGCAAATACTCTGTTAATAAATCCTTATTCTCCAGATACACATCTGACTGTAGGCTGCTCTCAAACAGAAAAAGCTATTGAAATCATCAAAACAGCAGATTTCATCAGCTGACATTACCTAACTGCATTCTGATCACATGTTGGCTCAAATAAGTGTTATACATATGTAAACTGTAATTACTGGTAGAATAACTGAAAAGTTCCATTCCAGTGCATTAGAAATTAGTTGCAAAAACAAAAAGCGGTTAAAACTGCAAGCAGTGAGTACTTACATGAAAACTTACATTACAAAGCAAGCCTTGGAAGCATAGACACAAGCATGTCAGTGCTCTCTGCACAGCAGGGAAGAAAACTAAAGCTCTATATGTCACCTGAAATTTGACATCACGTCATATTACAAGCCATCTTTGTGAAGATGCCAAAAGTCTCTAGGTACAGAGGAAGAATACCCGAGAGAAAGTAGAAGCCCATAAGTCACTTAAGAAACACAAGAGAAAAATCTGGCATCATCTCAAAGCTCAGGGAAAACAGCTGTGAAATACCCTGGGAAAATCTAAAATAATAAACCAAAAAAAAAAAAACCACCCTAACTATTGCATTCAGATCTAGATTATGATATGCATCTTATTGTAGCATAGATTGTATGTAGCATAGATTGTAAGCATGTATTGACTTGTTCACCTAAAGTTCTCATATACTGAAGTAAGAAAAAGTAGTGAAAGCCTATGACTTGAGGAGGTTGCATCAGTAAATAAGATTTACTTATCTTATTTTCAAGTTTCAAGATGAGCTATACTTAATTGACATGTACTGAAGCAGTTAATTGTGTTTAAATACATAGCTGCTTGTTACACATTCATCATTTATTATATACTTTCCATCAGGAAACAGTGAAAAAAAATAAGGCTTGTTTGGCTTAGATGGCTGAAGGATAACATGAAAAGAAGTCACCAAAGAAATGAAGAAAAACTCTAGGCTCCCTAAAGATAGGAGAAGCTGGGATTGATGGCTTTAAACAGTACCATTCTTACCAAGGGTAAAAAGAGGAAGAGCACTATGATATTAATGAGCAGCTTTAAGGAAAGGTGAAACAAGACTTGAATGAACTCATGGTGCCTTCCAGCCCTGTTTCCATGACCTATTTTAACATGCTAATGCTGTCTTTAGAACTGTATTAATTTTTAACCACGCTAGAGTTAATTTTGTTCATAGCTGCTTGTATGGCTCTGTGTTTTGGATTTGTGACCAAAACAGTGTTGACAGAAAACTGATATTTATGTTGCTGCAGAACAGTGCTTACACTAAGCCAAGGACATTTCAGCTTCTCACACTGTCCTGCCAGTAAGGAGCTGGGGCTGCACCAGGAGCTGGAAGAGGACACAGCTAGGCCAGCTGACCCAGGCAGGCCAAAGAGGTACTCCACATCATATGGCATCATGCTCAGCAGGAAGAGCTGAGAGAAAAGAAGGAAGGGAAGGACATCCCAAACATTGGCTTTTGTCTTCCCAAGCCATCATTATGCATGATGAGTTCTGTTTTCCAAACACATGAACATCCGCCTGACAAGGGAAAGTAGTGAATCCATTCCTTGTTTTGCTTTACTGGCACGCATAGTTTTGCTTCGCCTACCAAACTGTCCTTATCTCAGCCCAGGACCTTACAGCTTTCACTTTTCCAGTTCTCTCCCCTGTCCCACTGGGGAGGAGTGAGCAGCTGTGGGGAACACCACTGCCTGCCAGGGTCAACCCACAACAAGTGGCACTACAAAACAGCTGAAACCTAATGTATTTCAGCTTCTCACAGTTAAGGATCATGATATCTGTTTCCTATTTACTTTTACAGTATTTCGCTCTATGTTTCCTATCCAATTGCTGAAATGTACTGATTATATAATAAACATGCATTAATGCATAAGTAACATACAAAACAGATCCTGTTGTAAGTTATAGAATCAGATGGTTACAGTTCAGCAATTGTACATTTGTTTCCTGACAATCTCTGTAGCTTACAAGACTTTCATGAGGATTTGAGGTCACAAGTTAGAATATTAACTGAAGTTAAACAAATGATTAGAATATTTTTTCTTTATTGTTATATAAAAATACCCACTAAAGGGAAGTTGAAGCGACTTCCAACTGGCATTGGTTTATTCTTTTAACCCTTTGAAATTGAAACTAGCAGGAGCCAGCAATAACCCTTGTAACTTTTGATAGTCAAAGGCTTTTGCTCTAAATCCAAACCGAACTGAGACTCCACATTTCTAGAGCTGGAGATTTAAAGATTGAGCCCCATGAGCAGGTACTGTTGAAAGCAACAACACAAAATTCTTACATAGCACACAGAGAAGCTACAGATTATTCACTTATTCCACTACTTTTTCTGGAGCTATTTAGTTTTATTTACAAAGCTATTTCACACCAGTGGTAATTAACACAACAGTCAAACAACCACAAACACATCATTAACTGTTAGAAGCAGTGGATGTCAGTAACTCAAACACACTCAGATTACTGCTTTGTCAGTAACATTTATTTGGGAAGTTCTGTTGCTTCGAGGTCTTACCTGTGGTAGCAGCACTGACATGTTTACCAGCCTCAGCAGCAGCTTTTTTAATCATACTCTGATCTATGGATTAATAGGGCCATTAAGTTTACAAACAAACCAATAATTACAAAAGGAAAGATTAACAAACAAGAGTAAAACAAAGGCAGGAAGCATACTGAACTCCACAAAGTAGCTGAATTAAATAAGGAAGAAAAAAAGCCACATTGGTGAAAGAGCTCCACAAACAGAAGATAAGCAGCTCTGTCTATGACATATGCTGCTTTTAAGCTGCCTAGCTCAAGTCTAGAACAAGAAGGTGCACAGAGACTGAAAACAAGCTCAAGCTTTTCTGCATTATTTGCTAGCCTTACTCTTGAAATCTTTAAGTCAGTTTCACTTATGAAATACTCAGAAAATGGAGTTCTCTGCCCCATGAACTTTCTTATTTCAGACTTTGAACAGAACGCTGGGGATCCAATTTCTGTTTCAAGGATAAGAACCTTCCCACAATTCAGACACACTTCAATAATAGGCCACAGAGGAAACAAAAGAAAGATCACATAGTATGTTTCAAACAGCGGATGAGATTTTGATGACACTTGTGACATCAATTTCTACTTTTTAAAATAGTAAATGTGGAATTAGCCATTAAATAATCAATAAAAAGAAAGTAGATCAAGTGCCACTCAGCCCACATGATGACCCAAGAAGCCACAGTCTCACTTCCACTATGCCCAAGCAGGCCGCACAGGAGGCCACTGAAATGCTTTTCTAAATTACAGTATTGAAATGGAACTTGGTCTTCTGGGCTAAGTCTTTTATGAAGTAGCTGTGCCTACTACAGAAAAGATAGGTTATCATGGAAATGCATCATACTTAACAGCTGGAAGAAACAATCAGGATACTTCACGTTTGGTTTCATGTAATAAAATATGTTTAATAAGGCTGACCATACAACGATGGTACAACTGGTATATAATAAAATGAAAGAAATTGAGTGGATTTTGTTAGCAATTATCAAGATTTATTTCAGTAATTTGTGGGATGGCTTTTATTGAGCCCTATTTACATTACCACATGTAAGGCTTCTGATAGTGTAATTTCACGTCTAGAGAAGTATTCACGCCACAAACGCATTAAAAAAATAAGCCATAGAAGGGCAGAAATATCAGCTTATAAAAGCTTCTTTTGAATGTATATTGAACTACGGCTTTGACTTTCTGCCATAACTAAGAAAACATTTCCTGATTTAGAACTCAATTGTTCACAAAATCCATGACAATCTGGCTCTGTATTTTACTAAGCAAAGTCAGCAGGCAAGAATTGATCTGGTTACAATTCAGAAATAATAATTAAACTTTATTTCCTTCACACATCAGATAGGAACTATTTTAAAGGCAACATAAAGCCACTTCATCTCTCATACTACCACATTTTGTGGAACATTTTGTTCTAGTGAGAATTATCGTTGGTAGCATTAACTTTTTTTCCCCAGTAAGACAAACAAATTCAAAATGAGGAGAATACAACACAGAGGGAAGAGAAAGGGAGAACAAGATCACAGACATTTACTGTATATTCTATCCAACAAGCAGTGTCATCTGTGATGAACTAATCTGGTTCTGGAATTCTGTCCATTTCTCCTTTCCCCATTTCCATTAAACAAACTCAAGATCTCAGTTCAGAAAACCAGTTACTTTTTACATATTCTATTAAATCAATGCCTAAAAGTAAATACCCATCAAAAATATATAGCTAAGGTCAAACAATTTCCAGCCCCCCCAAAAAGGTATGAATACATAATTAAACATGACCCTTCAAACATAAATTAAAAGTTTAATTTGTATGAACACATGCCAGGACCCTCAAAAGAAACAGATTTCACAGTTTAAACAGTAGAGAGAGCATGAACATCTCCTGCTAATGGATACAAAAAAAATGCCTTTGTCTTGTGGAGGAATATGAGTTTGTGTAGAGAGCTTTGCTCTGATATGGCCCAAAGATTCACGTGCAAACCTGTTTGTATACTGGCTGTTTCTGCTACAGAAAGGCCAAAGGGACAATGGGACACTGATGGGATCCCATCAGGTTCCAAACACGCATTCTTTATGATGTGGTAAGCTACTATCTTTCTTCCAAAGAAGAAGAGCTCTGCAGATCCACTGATACAAAGCATTCATAAATGAACCTTGAGCACCAGGCTCTGCAGGCCTACTGACATCCAGGACTTAGTGCTTCTGTCAGGTTTTCAGCAAGAATATTGGATTAAAATTTCTCAGAGCAATCTAAATGGGGTTTTCTTGTCTCCCCTCCCTCCCCCCCCTACTCTGCCCTTGTAAGGCCCCACTTGGAATACTGTGTCCAGGCCTACAGCCCCCAGTATAGGAAGGATGTGGGAGCAGAGGAGAATCACAAAGATGATGCCAGGACTGGGGAACCTCTCCTATGAAGAAAGGCCAAGTGAGTTGGGCTTGTTTAGCTTGGAGAAGAGAAGGCTACTGGGAGACTCCACTGCAACCTTCCAGTATTTGAAGGGAGCTTGCAAACAGAAGGGGGATCAACATGGTTTGAGAGTGATAGGACAAGGAAGAATAGCTTTAAACTAAAAGAAGGGAGAGTTCGATTGAGATGTTCAGAAGAAATTTTTTACTCAAAGTGTGTGAGGTGCTGGAACAGGCTGCCCAGAGAGGCTGTGGATGCTCCATCCTTGGAGGCATTCAAAGTCTGGTTGAATGGGGCCCTGGGAAGCCTGATCTAGTGGGAGGCAACTCTACCCATGACAGGGAGTTGGAACTAGATGATCTTTAAAGGTCCAGTCCAACTTAAGCCATTCTATTATTCCATTAAGTCTGTTATACAGACTTTCCACATTTAGGTTGTCACCACTCTTATTCCCGGGACTACCCAAAAATATTTGCTAAAAATTCCCACTCAGCTTCAAATGAGCATTTTCCTATGCTTTCACAAACACACAGATGACAGCACATAACATCAGTGGGGTTCTAGTAAGCCTTTGCTACAGTGAAGTGCTGGATATCCCACTCAAGCTTTTCTGACGCACACAAAAATCAACCTGTTACTGTAGGAAAAGCACCAGATGAGAGCACCTTGCAACATTTGCATAACAGTATATTGCAGAGTGGCAACGTCTATCACATCTGGAATCTACATCTGTTATTCCGTAACCGATTCAAGCACCAAAGTTGGCTGTACTTTTCCTTTGAACCTGGGCAACTAGTATAGCAACATCTTTCCAGACAGATCACCATTGAGATAGCTCAAAGTTCTGATTTTGATCATGTATACACCATTTTTAACTGAATTAAAATTATATTTTGTTTAAATTTGAACTGCTCCCCCCTCCCCTGTCAAAAAAAACTTAGGAATTCTGTAAATAGAATACACAACATTCAATACTAGTTATTACGAAACATTCACCAAAGACTTCATAAGTTAATTTTAATAAGTCAGGAAGCTGTAGCAATATGGAAACACTTCACTGGTTCATGAGGACTTGAGAAGACTTACAGAAGGTTTAACAATTTAGACTTGTACATGTTCTGTTTGATAGGTCAGATTTCCAACTTTTTGAGTTTCAAGTTGTTGACTCAACCACTTCAAAGATCTAAAGAATAAACTAGTACACACGAAACATTCTTTGAACTGAACTACCCATTTTATGTATATCTGAAATGCCAACCTTTGGTAGGTCCTTTCTTGTTTTGCATGGCCTGTTGTTCCTCTGTAATATTCAAGCGCCGAACCACATCAGCAAGGGCAGATTTTAGCAGCTGGATGTCATCTTCTTGCATCTGGACGCGTTGCTCCAGAGAGGCAATGCGATCCGTTACCTCCATACTGCTTGCAGCAGAGGCACTGTCATCTATGAAAAGCAGCAGAAAAAGCTGTATTACCTACAATGTATAACTATAAAGGAATAGCTTGGACAAATGCCTGTTGGTTTTTATTCAGATTTGATGATCTTTTGAGGAAAAAAGCTTTTAAGTGACCAAAAGGCAGAGATATGAATTCTGTAACAAAAATCAGAAAACAGTATGATGAGATAAACTAAGGTTGGTTTCTGGATTACTTGCTGTTAATCCCACTATCAGTTACCCATGTGTTCTGAACTGGAGTTTGGAGCAACCACCATTCACTATTCTACTTTATACAATGTTCAGGTATTGACAGTCATTTAGATAAAGAGTTTTGATTTCTTATATTCTGTATACCCTCGATTTTTCTTTCCCATAAGTGAGAGAACCTACATACTAGACATGTAAGCAACAGATAGGCTCAATTTTACAAGTGTCTTCCATCGACTGAGAAAATACATTAATCCCGTATTGTAAAACCCAATTTACATGAGCAACATTATGAAAACATTCCTTCTGGCTGAAATAGAAATATTAAATTCAGAATTATTCCAGAACCGTACTCTTAATCTCCACATTTCAGAAAGGGTCATTACTTTGTATACAATTCACCCATTATTTGGAAGCAAACCCACAGAAGCTTACAGTCTACAGCTATCTGATGAGGGCTACACATTCTTTCCACTCCAAACTAGCAATAAGAATATTTTTCCTAAATAAGTACTTTTGTTCCACTCCATTTCATATCAAATAGAAACACTGTAATTTCTTACAGTATTAAATAAGGGAAAAAGAAAAAAAGAAAAAACAATGTAAAAGGTGTCCAAGTTGATATCTACTGGGGTAAAAAGGAAAAGTATTTCCTTTTTATATCAGAGGACCATGAGGTTTATTTAATTAGCTAGATTTGAAAACTACAAGGAATTAGTATCAACTTCATAATTTTAAGTATTAATAGCCTAGTGATTATGGGATTATAGCTTTCATTTGAATATTTAGTAAGTTATATTTTAAAAAAATGATATTTAAATTACCACCTACAATCATTAACTTTTCTCTGCCTCACTCCTCACGAGTATCTACTACATGCATTTCTTCTGTTCAATTGCTGAAGCCAATCTCTTTACGAAGGTACTATATGCTTTTATTTCTTGTGTACTTGATTTTCTTCCTTTCCAGACCAGATGTTTCCACTTCAAATGTACAAAGGCATAAAATGAAAGTTAAATGGCTTGTGCATAATAACAAGTGTTGAATTTTAAAACAAAGTCCTTCAAACACAAAAATAACAGTTTCAACTTCTGAATGCATTTAAAGCCGTGTCCAAAGAAGTTTATACATACAAACTGTTAATCAAAAAAATCTGGGGAAAAAAAATGTACTCAAAATGAAAAGTTCATCTCCAATCCAATCAAATACAAGTTGGTTCCTAACCACTGCTTTTTGGCTCACATACTTCTCACACCCTCAGCAGCTATCTGTGGTTACCAAAACTAACTTGGAAACAAGTTAAGTGCTATAACAATACAGAACATCCATAAATAGTTACAGGCAAATATAGCTTAAGTTGCTCGTTAATCTTTACCAAATCTTCAGAGCATATTTAAAATATCAGCATTAGGCTATTAAAGCTTTTACCGTGGTGTTCATAGCCTAGATGTAAGCACCCCATTCTGACAAACTAAAAGAGAACTCCTGAAAAATGCTGGAAAAGTTTCCCTTCGACACAGCCTAAATGCTGTCCAAATTTTGGCATAATCACAATTCTGCTCGGTGCAGAACTCTGCGCTGCAGCTGTTGCAGGTAATTAATCCCAAAAATAAGATTAGCAGACATGCTGGCAGCAGTATGAGCTGCCTGTAGAACTTAACCTTTCCTTGTACAAACAAAAGGCCCATGCTGCTCTAATGACTTTACACTTTAACTCAGCTGGAAATAACATGGATTAGCATACTGGACAATAGGCAACCAAATCTAAAACTTCATTTAACCAATACAAGCCAAATTCAAACTTCAGCCATTCTGCCGAATTCAATATGGCATGGTATATTTTCTTCTGAACTCAGAGAAAAAAAGCAAGTTCGCAGGATGAGAAGAAAACTTGAGGAGAAATTTGCTGGTGATGAAATGATCTACCCCTGGTGTTACAGAAGAAACATTCTCATTATAGTATCAGTTAGATTTGTTTCGAAGTGTAAAGAAAATAATTTTGCTTAAACATAAATCTTCAAACAGTAAATCAGCAGCATTTTTATTTACAGACCCTTGAAAAAAACAACTTCCACTGATAATTACTACAACATACCTCTGTCTCCTTTCCTTCTCCCAGCTGTCACCAGGACTCTTCCCAATGCCTCCTTGCTGATGAAAAGCACCAACCCCTTCCTCTGGGCACAGCCTAAATGCGCCTCCCCTATCACCATTCCTCCCACTCCTCAGAAATGGAACTCTTATTCCTGCTGCAGCCTCAACCTGCCTTCTTTTTGTGTCCACTATATCACAGGATCCAGATTCCTTCCAAACATGCAGGAAAGAATAGAACCTCAAGGAACTTTCAGCTGAAAGATTACAGCTGAAGACAAGATGTATGAGAGGCGGGCCACATTTGACCTTGCTTTCTCTCTGCATACATATATCAGTAAGGTATAGAAGATGTGTGGGATATAACAGAGGTACGTTTCTGAAGAAAGCACAGCACCACAGTATTCACAAGCAGGAGCTCCTAATTCTGTAAGAAGAGGCTAGAATGTTCCTGCAGTTGAGATCTCCAGATCAGGGAATGTTGAGCAATAGAGTTACAACTGAAACGCAAGCGGATAAGCAGTGTGTTGCAGTACCAAAACAAGAGAAATACTAATTCATATTACCTAACCAAACAACCACCACAGATCATAGCAGATGTTATTCTCCTCTGCTCACAAAAGCAAAAGCTGGATTGTTGTCCTACTTTGTGATTTGCCTCTGCAGCATATAAGCTCTTCTTCACAGCAAAGAGCAGGGGGATACAACATTCTGTAACAGATATTTGTCAGGTAGTACACATTGAGTATGACCATTTCTACTCAGAAGGCAGTGAGGCCCTGGCACTGCTGCCAGGGTCCCCATCCCTGGAGTTGCCCAAGGCTGGGTCAGATGGGGCCCTGGGCAGCCTGAGCTGGTGGGTGGCAGCCAGCCCACATCCAGGGGTTGGAAATAGATGAGTTTTAAAGGTCCCTTCCAACCTAAGCCATTCTATGATTTCACGATTATCATTCTAAAGCCAATATTAAATATAAAGCAGCTTTGAGCTTCATAACATCTTATTCCACATTTTCTCCCATGTAAAATATGCATTCTGAAGTAGCTATCCCCAAAGAGGCTGTGACAGAAACAGAAGGGGGCTGAGAAATGTTCAGTGCCAACAGGCAGCAAGTGGGTCTGCCCTGGGATGCTCCAGCAGGAGGCCACCTTCCACTCAGTGTCTGTGTGTGTTGTCCTGATGCTGGGTTATGTGTGTTTGGTTTTACAGCTCAGTTACAGGCACCAAGAGAAAGGCACTTTGTGGTGATGATGTAAAGATCCTCAGAACACTTCACCTGGCTCCAAGGAAATACCAAGCATTTAAAAAAAAATCCAGATAGACAGAAACACACAGCAGCAATGTGCAGCTTTACTGTGTTCTTACAGCATTGTAAAACTATACTATTGTGTCAATATGTTACTTTTTGTGACCATAAGTTCAGTAAATTTAGCAACTTTTTAACAGTGTATTTAACAGTATACTTAACGTCTTTTCCTCATCTCTCATAACACCCACAGCTGTTCACTATCTGGAAAGGTGCATGAAGGAGGCCATAAACCCTAGACGTTTTTGCTGACACATTAAGATAAAGCCAGCTTTCACCACCACCTTTTTCAGCCATACACAACCATCACATCACCCAAGTGTGTAGCATTGATCTAAGTGGGTATGGTGCTGAAGGGTTGGCCTAAATGATCTTACAGGTCTTTTCCAACCTTAACGATTCTATGAAAGCATGCTAGAATTAATCACTGCTTCTTTAAAAAGGAGGAAAATTGGAAGAAATGGTAGAAAAATGGGAATAGGAAGAAGAAAAATGTCTTTAAAGTTAAATTTATATCCCTAGAATTAGAAATCTGAAGTGAAATGACATTTTACAAGTGTTCGTGTATTTTTGTGGATGGTAAATCAACTCTAGAACAAGCTCACAAGATTAATGCCACACAATGCCCAAAATTAAATAAGTACCATTTCAGATGCTTGGCTATCATCCATAATACACATTCACATTACTATTTGGAAAGAACAATCATTCGTCATTTATGCTTTGCTGAGATTCTGCAGGTTTCAAAGTGAATACAGCGAAAAGAAAAAGGCAATGTTCTCTGTGCTGCTCTTTAAATTTTCCAACCAGCTAATCCATGATCTCATAGATTGGAAAGATTTCTTGTGGCAAAATAAAAGACAATACTGAATCAGATGAATAATCTGCTTCCAGAGGATCTTCCAGTTTTTCAGCAATTTATTACTTGTACTTTGCCAAATGTGAAAAAAACATCTGAACTACAGCCAACAAAAGGATGTGCACACTGTTTACAAGTAAGAATGATTTGAAGATTTCTTAACTGTATATAAGGTAAAGCAGAATGGCATACTTACACTGCTAGTTAGAGACAAGCATACTAAAACGCAGGCTATTTTCTGATGGAAAAACCTAAATCTGAATTGTAAATTAGATATGTAGGAAATAAAGGATCTCAAAGAATTAATAGCATTTCGGTTTTTTGGAGGTTTTTTCATGGGGGAGGGGGAGGGGATAAAAACTGCAGTGACAACAACATCACCAATAACATCAGAAAAACAATAAATAAAAGGAAGATATCCGAATCTATTTTTTCATTGTTCATTGATTTTCAAGATGAGTAAGCTGTATATGTATCCACTTATTTTCCACATGTTGTTAAACAAATATTAAAAAGCTAACATTAAAACAGACTTGGCATTTTTCCCCATAAGAACTACTTCATTAAACAAACCTACTTCACCTTTACCTCATGCAGACACTAAATCCGAGACTATCTTGTCCAGCTCAGACCATAACAGCTGATTAAGTAATGAAAACACTAGATACTGAGTCTGACTGGCAAACAAATTTGAGCTTATTCAATTTAAGCTGTCTCTTCAGAGTACCCATGAACAGGATCAAGTTGTATATGAGGTACTTCCAAAACTTCTCGGGATCTATTTTGTCCATTATATGTTTCCAAAGAATCTAGCACAATGCAGGTGTGGTTGCCCAACACTACTGGAGTGCTCACTAAAAGCAGCACCTCATACTTCTGACCAAAGTTGTCCTTGAATTTTGACTCATTGCAGAGTATTAGAAAAGAAAATCCAAGCCTTCTAGGGACAGCAATTTCCAGCAGAGGCCTTCTGCAAAAGTTAAAGGATAACCCAAACAATGGAAACTGTGGCAAAGGACGGCAGAGAGAAGGCAGCACCTGCCATAGAGATGCCCTTCTAGCACAAAAATGTAGACCATGCCAGCATGTCTGAAGTGAGCTCAGCTGGTAGCTATGCTCTCCAAAACACCAGCAAGTACATCACTGTCTTTACTTCTAAATTAATTGGTCCAGCCATTTACATTGCTCGGAAATCACTAATAACTTCAGCACCACTGTAGCCTTATGAAACACGCATGGAGATGAAGAGCCCTCCCCTGACACACAGCCAAGCATGTGTGAGAAGGTAGGAACTGTGCAGCTGCATGAGATACCAGTGCACATTCTGCTGCTCAGTGCAGACAGAGAGAACTGCAGACTGATTTGGACCCAGTATAGCAGTAAGGAATACTGAAGGTGTTGCAATTCTTGACAAATTTTCTATTATCAGACTTCACGAACTTCACAGAAGTGTCAGATGCTGCACATGTCACTTGGCTACACATTTGGCAACCTCCCCTTCTCCTGCCCACACCATCACAGAGATTTCATGTGCGAGTCAAGTTACTGGAACTATTTTCTGCAGGCTCCTTGAGTCACACTAACACTGACTTTCAATGATCTCTCTCCACTTCACCCCTCTCAGCGCACCCTGTTTAGCTTGAAACTAACAGTGCAGAAAAAGATCCATGTAAGGTCAGCATCTTCTGCTTCTTTAGAAATTCTGCCCTCCCTTCCTGGCTCATTGAATTCATCTTTGAGTCTCGGGCACCAGCATCAGCCATACAACATATTTGATCAATACAGTCTGACTGAACTGACAACACCAGAGTGCTAGAAAGAATTAAGAAGAAAAACAATCACCAAAATCCAAGGATTAAAATGAAAACAACTTGCAAAATGAAAATGAGCAAATCATTGCGGCACTTAAGCAGTGGAATGCAGCGACAGAGTTGCCAGGCTTAGATTCAGGATCTGGGAAGTCCCAAACATTCTGGTGGAGGCTTCTGTGGCATAATGTCAGCAGTTATTTGCAGACCAAAAGGCTCTCTGTGCAGGAGAACAATGCAAAATAAAACAGCAGTTCAGTTTCCTTTGACAACACAACACCAAGCTCCTTTGTTTAAAGGATCACTGTCGACAGTATCACACAGACTATCTTCCCTCCATCTAATTTTCTAATGCAAAACATTATACCATACCTGAAACACAGCAGCAGCTCTCCAGGCTCAACTCTGAAGGACAATGACAACACATATGTGCAACAGCTTATCTCAAAGTCTGGTACATACCAGACTACTCTGCTAGACCCTAATTTGACCAGATTAGAGATTTCCGCTATGAAAAGCAAGTGGATTTAAAGCCTGAAATAATGTTATCCTATTTAATCTCGTTATTTGGTGTGGTTAAGGGAAAAAACAGACAAACTACATGTGAATTTGTACAATTGTCATGCTTTACATGCAATCTTGGGAAGCAGAACTGCTGCCAGCAGAATGCTACGGGAACAGACTTAACGTCAGATTCTCTAATTGCATTTTAAATGTAAAAAAGGATAAGAGAGAAAACAACATGGTGGGGGTTTTTTAGATGGAAGAACTGATTTAAAGGAACATGAAATTGTATCTAATCTTCAAATCTGATAGCTATAGACACAATGCCATATCATCTATAAACATTCATATATGTACATGTGCATATACTCTGAACAGGCAGGACAACTTTTCAGTTCTATCTCTACTCAAATGAACGTACTTACAAGTGATTAGCATCACAAGGAGATGCCCTAGTTGGGTACAATAAGGTACATCTCACAGCAAGTAAACTGAACAGACCAGATTAGTTGTTCCATGTCCTCAGAAGTTATGTATGTGTAGGAGGGAGGAAGACAACCCTGTCCCACACACCTGCCTAATGCTGTGCCCTGAATTGCACTGGGAATCCATGAGAAAAGTGATCCAAGTAAATGATGATTTAAGTTGTTTTATGGCAGAACAGACCATATCTAAACCATACTGTCAAAACTGCAATCCAAATGTGTATACTTTATATGGACTACAGATGGTTATTTTTGTGAACAGTGTTTTCTCTGACACAGCTAGCTCTTGTAGTCCAATAGCTGTAAAAGCATATCACTCTATTTCCAAACATTCACTGAGGAAGAGCTTGTCTTTTTACAGCTTTACCACTAGAAAGCTAAAGAAAAGGAATTTAACTTCCTAAAATGAGAAGCTGAATGGGAAAGAAGGGTAATCCACAACTGCAGTCATAATTGAGAACCACCTCACAGCTGGGTGCACTGCATTCATTAACAAAATGAGAGAAAAAATTATCTTAACAGAAAATTCTCAGTAAGTTCTTTGCAGTTAAAAGTCAGCAATCACTACAGCTAAATTACAAATGCATGCCTATGACCTGCCTCCAGGTGACAAGCTGTAACCAGCAGCTCGCTTGTTTCTCCCCAGTGGATGGAACTCAACCAGTTAATAGCACTCAAGTGAAAAAGCAGAAGAATTTTTCAGCCTGACAATAAATTAGAGGGACTTTCCTCAGACGAGGTTTACCCATGAAATGTTTTACAGTTCAGACTTACTGAGCTGGCCCTGTTAAGCACACACATCAGTAGGAAAAGCTTGAACAAATTGTCATTGCCGCATGTTGTGCTGGAGCAGTCTGTTCAATAAAGCAAACCATTGTGAAAAAAATAAATAAAATACAGCCTTCCATAGTGTAATATTAAAACAAGGTTAGTAGTTTGAGAAAAATGATCCCATATGATCTGTCTAGAGTTACAAAGCTGAAGGCACAGCATAACAAGAACTCAAAGAAAGGAAAGGGTATGGTAATGGTAGAGGCACCTCAGGAAGAGCCAGACAGAGCATAGCTGTTTTACATCCGTGGTGACAGTTGGTGTGCCTCTATCACAACCTGAGGAGAAGAAAAGCACACTGTGGAATGTGGGAGAGCACCTACAATGCCTTTGTCATAAATGTCACGGTTTCCTTCTAAACATTCAAATCACCTTACAAAAATCTAGCAAAGGATGAATTCAAATCCATCACCCAGTGTACAAGTAGTGAGACTATTTAGCACTGTTGGGCAAAAAAAAAACCAAACTAGATGCAAGATTTGCTCCTGCTGAATGGGTTTTCAATCTTGTGCAAATAAACCTCACGCACTAATACACACAATACGTTTTCTTAGAAACTTTATCAACACTGCTGCTACAACCAATGCTTCAACACATTCTCACTGTCTTTAGGAAAACCGAATGCCTCCACCAGATTCTTCAACTAATTCCTGGGTAAATAAATAGAAAAGACGTCCTTTTACTTGCAATCCAGACAGATCAGGAGGAAAGCAAGCTCATTTAAAACATCTTTTTAAACTTTTAAATGTTACTGATGTCAGCCTGCCACTGCTCATTACAGACCAATCTTACATTTTCTGTGTACTTATTTTCCTAAAGAGATGATCGTCACCACTAGTAGGAAACCATTAAGACACATCAGCCACCGGCTGATCTGGAATTAAACGCAGCCTATACATTACAATGGAAGTGGAAATATATAAGCATCTAAGCAACTACGTATATTAGCATACATTCCTTCATTTTCCTAACTTCCATATTAGAACTGCAGCAGACACTTACACTTACTCAGGCAATTGATGGCTTTACCTGTAACTTCTATAAGCTGCATTTTATTGAAAGTTGTAAGAATATATGGTAAAGTTTCAAAAAAAATTAAACACTGTTAAAGTTCAGAAGTTAGCAAATAAAACACATCTACAGGCTTTTCCAAGGGGAGCCTTCCTCATCGTGCTGCTGACCCCTCCCCCAGCTGCCAAGCCACCAGATCTATCAAAAGTGAGACAACATCAATAGTTAGAAATCCATTGGTACCAATTTGAAATGGTTAGTGTTTTATCACGTTTCATAACTGAACTCTTTGAGAATTAAGAATTGGAAGATATCAGCCTCTAATCAATAGCTTTTATTCATAAAATATAACCCTCTGTCAAACGTCCTGCTTTTTCTTTTCTTGAAGACTTGCCATCCTTTCAAATTGTTCTCTGTGGACTCAGACCAAGCAATACAACATGAAAAGAATAAAACATTCTTCCTGCACCTGCAGAAAGGGCAACTGAATTGAATTCAAAGGCAGATTTATCATTTTTGCCAACTCTGCTTACTTGTTCTCAGCTAATGGCTTCACTTCAAGCACTGGGCTGACTTTTCTTCAGAACTCTGAGCTTCTTGAATATTTTAGTTTCCGAAATTAATGCAGTATAACATTAGGTTCCATTATAGGCTGTCACTAAGACAAATAACAATTTAAATATTAAAGGAAAAAATCTTCCAGTTTTAGGAAGTTATTTTCAGGCTTATTTAAAATTCCATCTTTTTCAGTATTGCCTTTCACAGTAATGTAGATTTTTTTCCCCACTATGGCCAGTGAGCCCAAAGGTTGTGAGAAGTACTTGCATGAACTTGTGGCACTCTGGCTTGGACTGGGGCAAGGTGCCAGGAAGCCCAAAACAGGCAGGAATTTTTCCTATATTCTCCTTCTTCATCTTCAGCTGGTGTTAAGCCTTCCTTCCATTTACTTCTGACTGATCTCAAAGATGATTTGCTTTCTTGTTTCCTTCAAAGCTGGATTTGTTAACATGAGAACCTGACATGAGCCCTTTGCTGAGAGCAGACCCTACACCTGGCACACAGCCGTCCTCTGCCTCTCTGGGACTGATTTCCTTCTGGTGGCAGTCAGAGCTCCTGCCCTAAGAGCTCCACTTGAGAGATTAGATGGGCTGAAGGCGTGCTGAGCAAATTCTTGTCCAAACGCCATCTTCTGATGGCACTAAACTTAAACACCAGTGCCAATAAAAAGTACAGAAAGCCCAGCCTATAAAGCTCATCACTTTGCAGTTACCAAAGTCTCTGAGCTCCAAGTTCCATGGTAAGCTAGAAACTACTAGCGAAGGCAAACCTTTAAGTCTCACATCCTTAGGACAAAAGTTCTCTTTTGCTTTCTCAGCTCTACAGTTGGACTTCTGTACTCAGTTGCACAGACACAAGCTAGGGCAGGTATGGCCACTTGAATTAAGCCCATTTAATATTTTGACGGTTCTCTCATGAGCCTGGAAATACACATAATTCTTTCCTCTTCTCCCTCTTTGATCCTTCCCTCTTCTTTTTCCTGAGGTCTATGACCTCAGAAGGCAAATTCAAAACATGCCAGGATACTACTTAACATTACAGCCTTTACTTACGATTCAAATAGGAACTTCTTTTTTTTAAAAGCAGTGTTGATTACAGCTGTCTCCAAACATGTGAGGTTTATTTCAGTGATCAGATTCACCCAAGATGACACCCAGGTACAGTAAGCTGCCTCAATGCAACACAGGGCTGGATTTGAGGCAGTAAGGTGAGCAGCATGCTTAACTTGGAAATTGACAGATTTATGAGAGGTAGGAAAAAGGCTGAAATACACTGAAAAACATTTCTCCCAAATGCACTGAATAGATACTTCAGAAAACATCTGCTTGCAGGGCATCAATTTTCTAAGGAAGAAAAGGCAAACAGAAAATGCTTCAAGAAAAAAAAATCCTTCATTTTGGCAGAAGACAGATGAGAATAAAACCTAGAAAAGAAAAGGTTCAGCCAGAAAATACTTAAAGTTATGAGAGATACAAAAATACAATAAGCAACCTCCTAATCACACACGCAGACCTAGATGTCACATTACCTGTATTTAATATTAGCATTCAGTAAGAAATCCCAAGCGTCAGGCTCTATCTGCAGGAGAGAGGGCTCAACCCAAAGCTACACTTCCATGGGCCCCAGTGACACAACTCCTCACTGTTTTCATTAAATGTTTTCTCAAAACCAACCTAGCTGATCAAGCAGCATCCCCAGCTACCATCAAGCAAGCAACGGCTGTGGCAGGAAACATCAGGAAGGCATTCACTCCCCCAGGTCACTACACTATCTCCATTTAAAAGACAAAAAAGTGGAAGCAAGACAGCTTCACAAGCACACTACTAGGTTAAAAAAAAAGTATTTGACAAAACAAACAACATTTTGAGCAGTCATTGTGTGACAGTTCCCACTCAGTGATTCATTAAAAGAATTACTCAAAAATATTATTAATTTCTGTATATTATTGTATTGCAAGTGCCTCAATGCCTTTCTAGCACTCCTTTCCAAAAAGAAAAAAAAGAGGCTTTTGAAAGTTGTCAAATTTACAGGCTCTATATTGCCCAGATTTAAAATTGACCATAAAGACATTCAGTGGATTTACTGGATTCCAGAACAGCCTACTGTATAAAATGAATAATGCACACTTCCCAGAAAAATTACTAAGAGTGCTGAAGTAATTAAAAAAAAATCTTGTAGCACATGAATAAGAGTTGTATTTTAAGCTACATTACACACCCTTAGTTCTAACATTGTCTAACTTTCAAGAGCTTGAAATGTTTAATAATTTTCCTAGTTTTTCCATAGGTGTTAAGCTTTCTATCTGCTTCCTACTTCAGCCACAGAAGCGGCTGACAGCAACAAGGCAGCATTAGCTATGGCCCCACACCAGAGGGTAACACAACACTGCTTTTCCCCCTACAGATAACTGCCTGCAGCAGAGCAAAGCAAGACCCAAGACACCTGCATTTCCTTACAATCTCAGCAAGAGACCACATTTCCATGGTACAGATTCGGGAGGCTTCTGCTCTTCAGTGCATTCACAACCTGCTCAGCATTTGCTGACTCTCACCAAACAGTCTTTCCACCACAACAGAGTTCCCTATCCCAGGTTGCTGCTCTTCCTCCAGTTCACCTTTTAGAATCATACAATCATTAAGTTTGGAAAAATACCTCTAAGATCATTTAGTTCAAATGCTAACCCAACAGCACTACACCCTCTAAGCCATGACGACCCAAAGTGCCATCTCTGTCCCTTTTCTTGAACGCTTCCTGGGACAGTTACTCCACCACCTCCATAGGCAGCCTGTTCTGATGCACTACCACTCTTTTTAAGATGAAATGTTTCCTGATATCCAACCTTTTGCACCTCCTGCTTCTTGTGAATACAGCCCAGGAGCTGCAAAGGGGCTGGAGAAGAGCAGAAAATATATTCCCTGCATCCATCACAGCTGGAAGGTAACATACATCCAGCTCTATCCCTACTGCCCTACATCAGGGTTGTACTGTTGAAATGAAGCCTGATTATCATTAGAGCTGTGAGAGATCACTGTGTACACAGTAGACAACCTACTGCCTTAGTAGCTGCTGTCTCTGCTGCAAATTTGACTGCTGAAAGCTGGTGGTTCAGCAATATGGAGGGATCAGCAGCACAATGGGTAAGGCCTCCCCACCCCAGTCTTATATTCTCTCCAGAAATCAAAATACTGTTAGAAATTTGAAGAAAAAATAGGAGGTCAGAGATAGTAACACAGATCATTCTTTCCCCTTCCCTTGTTTTAGAAAAAAAAAAAAAGGGCTGAGCTATTTGAAGCCTTCTATTAGGCAGACCTACAGGAACACATCCTGTGCACGAGAGTAGAGATGCAGATGGTACTCAGCACCAACAACCAAAACACTGCCAGGCACTCACAGCCAGCTCCTGACTGCTGATGGAGAAGTCACTGGACAAGTCCCTGCAAAGCAGGCAGCTGCTTCTGCTACTGACTTTCCTTATGGAAGAGCTCCCCCCACACCTCAAGTCAGCACACGCAGGGATGTAATTACCCCCATGAGGTATGTTTAGGAGTTACCAACCCGTACTGTGGGCAAGTGCCTCCTGCAGCACATCCTGCATGCAGTGAGCTCAGAGCAGCCACAGCATGAAGAGTAGGTCCCTGGTTGTTTTATGAAGGAGCTGAGAACCAGTGTGCAGGTGGAAAGTATAAGATTAGGCTCACAGGCACAGCACCCAGAATATACCCATTTAAGATTCATACACTGTAGTCAAGACCCACCTTCATCTTTCCTCCTTGCTCTTGACAGAAACTACAAAAACATCTCCTCCTTCAGCTGTTCTTTCCTGGGCTCTCAATAGGGTAAAAAGGGCAGGAAGGATAACGTTCAGAGCATACAATGCAATAAAAAGATGATTATTCTAGAAATTTAATTTGAATGTGAATAAGGCACTGGATTGAACTGGAAGCTAATGCACACAGTTCTAAGATTATATGCATAATATGCCGTATTAAGAATTTACCTGAACAAGGGTGAAAGAGAAATGAATGTGCCAGCAGATTCTCCAGCCAGTCCTGGATCATTTCAAATGGATACAGTTCTTCCCAGCTCTGCACAACAGCTCAGGGAGTTGTAGCTTCAGTACAACAATGTTGCTTTAAAGAAAAATGCAAGCTGTGAAGCTGGGTATCATTCATACCCAATGCCTTGCCAGCCCACACCTTTTCACTAACTAATTATCACGTGGAAGTCTGTCAAAAATGTGGGGAAGAAAAATAACTATCTGCAAAAGGCAGTCATTTTTATCAACACTCGTTTCCAGAGCTTTCTGCCTACAAAAAGCCCAGGGAAGCCCTTCAACATCACTGTACACCACACTATCCCAGGAGGAGTCTCCAAGGCCCGTGCTCACTACACTGCCTCATGTTTCCACTCCTGCAGCCACGGAGTGGGAATTCTACTGCTGCAAATTGCAAGATGCTACTGAGGTTGCAGAGACCTTTGGGGCTGGCTACCAGAATCATTTGCATTCTTTATTTCAGAGAAGATGAAAGTTGGGTTACCTTCAGATGAGCAATAAACAAACGTTTCTGCATGGCACACATCTCGCAAACACAAGACACTAAAGGACAGGTAACAGGGACTCACGCAACCAACAAACCAATTTCTCCCAGCAGTAACTGGACAAAAGAGGAACAATTCTGCCATACAAACCCCTGATTTGTCAGGAGAGGCACAGAATTCCTATCTCCAGCATAGAATGTTTGTAGTTTATTATACAGGTATAAAGTTTCAGTATTACAAATGATTCTATACTGAGCAAAACTGAATAAATATGTAGCAGAAGAAAAGGTACTACAATAAACTGCAAATAAAAAGCAATGTTTGCACTACCGCATAAAATAAATGAAGTTTCTACTAAGAAAGCTACAATTACTGTTACAATAATGATAAATCTTTCTCAATGCACAGAGTTAAGGAAAACAAAGGCATTTTTGTTTCATTGGCTTACAAAAACAGTTTCTGCTGTTCACCTCAGGGCTCAGTAAGGGCTGTTAAGCAGCTCTGATGCAGACCCCCAGTCAGCTCAAATGCATCACAGAGGGTATGCGCAGTCCCAGCACCACAGAGCACACCTGGGTGCACCAGATTTGCATCCAGGCTACAAGGTGAGACAGCACCCACTGCTTTTGGGTCTCTGCAGCAGGTGGGCCCAGACACCCTTGTATACAATGAGTGCTTAACACTAATTTTGATTATCATTATTTTAGATAATACCAAATTTAACGTCCTGTAATCTGACTAAATGCTAACCTTTGGCAGGGAAATTGCTCCACAGCACAGCTAGAAACACCAAAACAGGAGAAAAAAAAACTTTGTGACACCCTCCTGCACTTCCAATATACGACGTTTGGAATAGTTTTATTTCACCCCAATATATTCGTTCTACTCTTAATCCACTCCTCCAGGCTGGATGGGGCATTGAGTAATCTGGTCTAGAGGGAGGTATCCCTGTCTATAGCAGGGGTTGGAACTAGATGATCTTAAAGGTCCCTCCCAACACAAACCATTCCATGATTCTACGATTCCTCAAGACAACTCTTTTTAAAGGAAGTCAGACTGGGAAAGGTTAGGAATAGTCAAAGTGGCCTACCTGTGTATGTTTCCTAAGAAATAAAACACCTGCAGTGCTGAGATAGCATCTGAAGAGCCCCACTAGGAGAAGTGAAATGCTTTTTTCCCCCACGTTTGCTGTTTGGGATATACACTGCCACACACTTTGCAAATGTTTGCTCACTGCGCTAAGTGTGAGATTGGCTGACAACATGTAGACCCACATGGACAAACATCCAAAGGCTTGAGTTGCTTTCCCATGTGTCTTCCCTCACCTTTCCTAGTAACTTGTCAGTGGCCCACAGGGCATCGTGCAAGAGAACTGGACAGAGACAAAATATCTGCTCCTTGAATGTCACATTCCACCTACCTCCTAAATGGATTAACCAATACTAATGCTAACTATTAAAACTCTGGGGAAAAAAAAAATATGTTTTCACCACTGTTGATTTTAATCATAATTCAAAATTAAAATCAAACCAGAAAAGATAGTCTTTGCAATTCTCAAATTCTATGTTTTTTTTTTTTTTAACTAAAAACAGGCAGTTTCACTTATTCTTGTATATTGTGTTAAAAATCTATGTGCTGGTAAGAAACAACAGACAAATGTACAAATTGCCTCACCCAACTCCCTGCCTCCAAACAGGCTTCAGTGAGGCAGCAGCTACTTCAAAGCTCATGTTGCACATGCCCAGAGACTTAAACCAAGAGAAGCAACTGCCAAATTCAGGAGGCAGGAAAAGGCTTAGATTTAGAGGCCTCCCTGAGGCTAAACATTTCTTTAAATAATAACTACAACAACAAAAAATCCTGAAGTTAAGCCCTTCTGGAACAACGTGCACAGAAATCTCTCATAACCTTCCAAGTCACAGCCACCAAGGTTAATGACCCAGCATCAGGCACACGGTTTCTGGGCTTTGCAAAAATACTACAGAGCCCTGCAAGAATCATTGGAGCTGCTCTTTAGGTTTACTTCAACCTTCTGGAATCTAAGAAGAGTAAACAAACAGGAGACACAACAGTTCAAGGTACTTAATCCAGCCCTTCCTACACAGGACTAATAAAGATGACCGGTAGATCCCGCAAGAGCATTTTGGTTTAAAGGACTCAAAGCACAAATCTGGCAGATCTCCCTCTTCCCCCTTTGCTGAGCCTGCTGTTAACAAGTGAAACGCTTCAGTTACAATCACCCAGACCTGATTCTGAGAACAGAGCAGCAGCAGCACAGATTGTTTGTTACTGATCAATTCACGCTGTCTTTATGGTATGCTTTTTCCTGCAAAGCTATGGAATAATTTGATTGGTGTGCCCCCCAAAACAGTATGCTCTGAAGAAAGGCAATATAAAGAAGAGATCATCCATTCTTTTGTTTTGTTTTTATGGCAAAGGTACAAAAGGAAATTTTAAGGAATATATATTTCTAAAGTTAGAAAATACAGAATATATATATATATATTTATATATAGAAAATACAGAATAAAAACCACAGTATGCAATTAAGAATGAAAATCTGTGCATAAAAATATTGAGTGCACCTTTGTGCCTGGGCCTATTTGACTTTTTAAGATGCCATATTCCGCAAACAACCTAAGAACTACAAAATACTGAGATTCACATCTTCTAGGAGCCAGAACCACACATACACACACGAAAGCAAACATGGAAGCTAAGCATTCCGTATTGAAATGCAGGAATCTCAATGGTAAAAAAAAGAAATTGTCTTAGTCCACCGTGCTTTGAGTGGGTAACCAAACAAAAAATTGTATTTGCAATCCACATGTAATTTTCCACCTCCGCAAACTTTTAATTAAATAATAAATCATGCCTTGTCCTTATTACAGTCTTGCAGTGGCTGCCTGCCTCTCCCTTGTTTTGTCTTGCATGTGGTTTTACAGCTTCACCTTCCACCACCAGGCCTGGCACAGGATTTAAAAGAGGGAAGGAGGGGGCAGGGTATCACTTCTATCTGCCACAGTAGAAGTGATACCCATCTCTTTTAGTAACTGGAATTAATTTATTGATGCCATTCAACACATGGTGTGATGAGCAGCTGCGAGGACAAAACACAGGTCCAGTTATGTGAGATGAGCCCGTTGAGGAGCCCCATTTAGTCTGCAGCACCCATTATTCCCGTAATTTATTTCCTGCTGCCTCCTGAAGCTGATTTAATTCCCTGACCTGGCAGAAAACTAACCCTGCAAAAGCAAAAACAAAGTACCACACACAAACACAGCACAGATTTTGCTGTTGGGTTAGCATGTTAAATTAACTCTGACAAATTAGTCTGTCAAGTGTTCACTGGGTAAAACCACACTGAGCAGGAGAGGAAGCAAGACCTTCCACTTGATCACAGCTCATGTTAGCTTATCTGCCTGAGGTGTTGTTGCCTGAAAATAGGAACCTCAGCCTCCTGAGTATTATCCCATCACCACTCAGCTTCCCCAGCTTTGGCCTGTTAACCTTCACTCCTGAGCAACCTTTATACACCCTCTCATCAGATAACACCTGAAGAGCAGAGCCCAGCATCTTTCATGGGCCTTGTACAGTCTCCCCCCAGTCTATGTTGTGTTGCATTATTTAATTGAAAAAGTTGAATATATCTGAATACATCTTCAAATTTAGTAGTTAGAATGATTTTATTACACACATATGCATCAGAAACCAGATAAACTTCACCAAGTGTAGCAGCTTAATTCAAAGAATCATTTCTTCTTTTATATAGCTTTGCCCCGGGGTTAAAAAAAAAAAAGAAAGAAAGGAGGGAAAAGAAAAAGGTAGGTTGCCCTGGTATTTAATCTCCCTGTTTAAACAAATTTTAGAAGCAAGCCTATTATTCACTCAGGACTATGTCTTCGTGTAGGAGGTTATGGTCCTGGCAACAACATCCTACCTAGGAATCACAGCTACAGAATGGCATCTCTCAAATAACTCATGAGACAACATGAGAACAAATCATTCTGTTCTGTTCACTGTTTTAAAGTTTCACCTCAACATTTTACCACTGAACTCCATTAAAAAAAAAAAACAAACACATAGGTCCTGGGAGACCATAAATGCTTTCCAACTGCAATGAACTTCAGTTATTATGCATTTTCTTAACACAACAGCAAACATTTTTCAACTTCATCTCTGAACGTTTAACCCCATGTCTCAGTTTACTGCTTTCAGAATCCAAAACCAATCACGTAGGTCATAGAAGACCACTGAAATACATTTCAGATAACAGATTTATAGCTGAGCTAAAAGATTAGTTCTGAAAGACTACTTTTTTTCTTCCTCCAAACTTGTGCTGATAACACACCTGTTCTTTCAGATAATGCACTAAAAAAAGTCTAAGCAAAACACAGCATACAGTAAATAATCAAATAGGAAAAAACATCCCCTCAAAAAACCTCTAACATTTGGATCTTATTTAAAGCAGGAGTAGAAACATTGGGCCATTGAATAATAAAATAGCCAGGGAGTCTGCTGCATGCATACCCACAGCATTTTAAATGACCATTCTTAGATCATTCAATGAAGCAGAACAGCTGTAAATTTAAAGCCTTGGTTTTAGTTCTGCCCTATCCATTAATATTTCCTCAAAGGAGTCAAGAGTCTTTAATTTAAGCAGTCAGGAGTCTTTAATTTTCAGTAGTGAATAGCAGCTAGCAGGTGCCCAGGATCATACCTTGGTGGTTCTTGAAGATCTCCAAGGAGACTCCGCAGCCTCTGGGCAGCCAATGCTGGTGCTCTGACACCTGCAGCATAGAAGTGCTGCCTGATGGTCAGACAGAACATCCTGGGGTCCAGTTTGTGCCCCTCTGGTCCTGGCACTGAGCATCACAGTGCAGAGAAGGACAGATAACCAAGTCCTCACCATCAGGGGGTTTGCTTTACAGATTGTTTCCTATCGCAACACGTTTCAAGCTAATTTAGACAGAGAGCTAAAATACAGCATACCAGAGCTAGGGCATCTTACAATATCTCTTTTAAAGTTTTCTGCCCTTCAGCTGCAGGTCCTGCAGCACAGCATTCACACAAAGATTTATCTGCATGCCTCTGGTGGCTGACCCCACCTACCCATCTGCCACAGCACACAAAAAGAGCAAGTTTTTAAAAGAGATCTCTTCTCAATTCTTAGTACCGAAAGGCCTCGAGCCAGACAAAACATGTAAATGCTTAACTTAAAAGTTGTATGTATAAAACCTTTTGTCCCAGAGGATCCCTAATTAGTTCATTAAAATATCTGAACCTGGAGGAAATTACGAACTTCCAAACTGAAAAGCAGCTGCCACAGGGATGACACACAATCTGTCTAGCAAAAAAAGGGGGAAAAAAACCAACAAATTTTTTCACATGGCATTACAGAGAGCTATCTAAATTAAAACGGTGTAATTTCATTTTCCTCCTGTGAGGGACAGCATTTCTAAGAATCCTCGTGCTCTCAGACTCCGCTACAGTTTGGTCATGTGCATTTTCAGAGCTGGAAACCACCGTCCTATCGAATTCCACAGCCAAACTCCTGCGTGCTGTACAGCAGCAGCACTGCACTTCCCACCTCAAAACACATCAGCCATTGTTCACCTTGTTATGCTTTGAGCTATTTTAAATACGCTTAATATCCAGGCCTCACATAATCCATGGACACAGACTCCTCACATTCCATTTTAAAATACAATTCAATTTTCTCTGTTCGCAGTTAGGAACCTAAAAAAGATGGCCTCATTTTTCACATTAGCTGAGCAAAGTTCTGGCTGTCACTGACCTATTATTTTGGCCTATATTTTAAAGTTGTACAGCAAGAAGACAGATATTCTTTAACATGTAAATGCAGTCACCAACTCCAATAAAGATCAGCCAGAGTCTCAGGACATGCTAATGCCTGTAAGGTTTTAACAGTTTAGATAAAGACCCCATTGCCCCCTGTGACCCAGCCAAGCTGGCCAGACCACCCATCTAGCAGCAGAGCTCACTCATGCCCAAGAAGCCATCCCTGGCCAACAGACTCAGCACAAGCTGATCTTTAGGACCATACCAAGCAATATAATACATAAAACACACTTCAGGGTCAAAAGGAAGACCCACCTGCCAGACCCCACAAGCTATTTCAAACAGCATTGTCACTTGGGAACTGGAAGAATTCCTCCTAGAGACTCACAGGTTTGTGAAATGCTGGACAGGGAAAAGAACAATAGAATGGTATTTGTTTCTAGAATGCATATAATAAATATGAAGCTGATGGTCTGTCAGCATCTTTCTCAGGTTTCAGGATGATTTCCCCCCCCCCAGGAGGGGGAAGCTGCTCCTAACACTGCTGCCTTCAAGGTACAAAAACTTTCCCAGACCTCCAGGGAAATGCCAGACATCAATGCACCACTGCCCAGCCGCCCCCACCTGGGTGTGCAGGAGCTGCACATCCCCAGAGCTATTTCTGCTTGTTTTGTGTTGGGTCTTATGCTTTTTTTTTTTTTTTAAACCACAGTTATAAAAAGCAGCAGCAAAGTGTTCATGAAATACAGATCTTTTACCAAGTCTTCATTAAAAAATTTGTCTTTATTGGCTTGAAACAATGATTCATTTTTTCTATTTACATATTGAAATATGCCCACCTATTCTGCATCTTACAAACTTCAAACGTTATGGCTTCACTTAAGCTGATGCACTGAAAGGGCTCCAAACTCTCAGGTGTCTACAAGTAGATTTCAAATAACGTTTCATATACAAACCCAGAAAAAAAATTGTTCTTTTCTGCTTGCAGGAAGTTTCCATGTTTACGATCAAATATAGCATCTATGCTGTTAAGAAATGCAAACTGTTCTATTACTCTGAGGTATTTATTTCAGATTTAAGATCCAAAAACGTAATTTCATATCCCACAACATCTAGAAGCAGTGTTTGAAGCCTCACTTACTGGTTTTCAAATGGGTATGTCATATTTATTCAACAAGCAGTCATTTCGAAGCAAGACAAGAAAATGATGGACCATGTCAGATTTTAGTCTTTGGAAGTAATGGACTGTGGACAATCTTACTTAATTACTTTCCAAAGAATTAATTTAGAGAAATCATGTTAACATATCATTATCCCACCCCATCTCCCTAAAAAACCTCAGGGAGCTACTTCCACATTTTAATTATATAATGAATGAACATTCATTTTGTTCCATGGAAGAGCAGCATCACACACAGTCCCCTCCATACCCCCTCTAAGCTTTTGCAACACCTTATGGCTGCCCAATTAGTGTCACCTGCAAACAGCAAACACCCCACAAAAGTACAGTCATTACACTGTTCCATGCAACACTCCTACTTATTCTCTCACATCTCCCTCATGATTTTAATTATCAAATGACAGGTTCTTCATTACAGCTTAGCAAAACTTCTCCTGACCAAAGAGCCTCAGCATCAAACTTTAACATTTTCAGCTTGAATTTCCAAGGAAAGGAAAAACAGAAGTCAGAATAAAGCCTATTAAAATGTATGTCACTGACTGGAGCACTCATTCTCTTCCTCCTCATGTATTCACTTTTCAATAATGTACTTCTAATATAATTTTAATCCTTATTTCAATTGTTTGCACGTGGTTTAAGCTTCAATAAAAGAATTTGAGTTCTCGTATTCTTAATTAGAACTTAAAATACACACTTCAGTTCTGTAAAGTAGTATTAAATTTTTTAAAAAGCTCGAAGATCAGATAATGCATGTTTTTCTGCTGAGAGCCCAATGCTTTAATTTACAATTCTCTATGTTGTTTTATTCATGAAAAAATACTTGATACTCAGTTTCTCCCCATCCTGCTAACACTGACACAGATTCTCTATTGAGGTTAGACTAACACAGTAAGACTCTCTCATGGCTGCTCTATATTTTCATTTGTTTTAAAAAGCTTATTTTAAAAAATTAAAAAGCCACCCTTCCTCCCTCCTGCTGATTTTAGTAACTACAATTAACACTATTCATGACGAAAAAGAGCTTTTAGTAATTCATTATTTGGAAATACATAGCTAATTATAGAGCAACAAATTCATTTTACTTATATAGCATCTTAATAATAAGAGCTTGAGCTTTAGTAGTCTAACAATATATATTGTGAAAGTATCCATTACAGCAAGTTATTTTTATTTCATAGTGAATGGTTCATTTTGCATTCAATTACTAGACACACAACACATGTGTTTCTGTGTGCCACCCTTCTCCCCAGTTTCAGAATAGACGCAAGCTCTAGGAGCAGCTTGATAGAAACTCATCTTATGTGCTGTACAGTTTGAAACATGAAGCAAATATTTAACAAAGTCCAATCCTGCAATACATTTAAGGGTCCAACCATTAAAGCCAGAAGAAATTGTGACAATAGGAAAAGTGTTCTCCAAGCATTTCTTGTTAATAAAGTCTTCTACTGTCCTACGAATATGACAGAAGCTTCATGCAGGTTATCTCCACGGGTCCAAAACATGCCACCATCCTGCAGAGAACAGGTCTAGAGATTAAATACAAGAAAGCCTGGTATGCCCTCCTCCCTCAACATGTTATTTGCTATTGAGAAACAAAATAAATAAATATGAGCAAAGTGATTAACATGTTTGCAGCACCACTTTGAACATGTTACCAACATCCTTTTGTACATGCAGTACATTAATTTGTCCAAGGAGACAAATTAAATCCATTTTCTCTTAGCATTATTCCTAAAAGTGGTGACAGTGAAACAAATTACAACCCCTCCTAGCCTTGATGGCTTTGAACTAGTGACCTGAAAACTAAAAGACTCTGATTAGCATTGTTGATGCCCTAATCCACATGCTGCTGCGCAATTTAGGTCCAGCTGTAGGAAAAGAGTAACTGGATGTAGTTTGGAAAGTCAGGGAGAGGAAGTGCAGGAGTCAAATGTCAAAGAAAACTGCCAGAATAATATTATCCATAGAGGTTTCCTGTTTGTGGAGTTCATTTCCTCACCATGAGGGCATCCCTACACCTGTAGACAAATGGGTCAGAGAGAATACATACATATATTCAATTTATTTGGGGAGAGCTGCAGATAATTTTCAGATAACTTGGAAATAAACCAACCAACACCAAGAACACGAACAGAGTCACACAATCTACTCATCATAACTTTGGGGGAATGGGAGGGGAAAGCAACTGACAGTTGTCAGAACTATTACCTAGCAAAAACCTTAATAACATGATGCAACAGCTCTGGAAGGTGCTACTTTTATAAGTTCAGGGTTTATTTGATAGACTTCTTAAAATAGATATTGATACAGTTAAAATCACTTCAAAATTCCCATGAAATCTACATTTTTCTAATGACTGTACTAAGCATTTTCATGGTAAGCACTTTAAAAGAAGTAATTAACATTATAGAATACTTTGCAAATAAATCAATTCCATTTAGAAAGAATTTGTCTTACATTTCTTTACTGTTTTTCCCAAATACTCTCAATTTGACATTTCTGTTGAGCAGAAACCTGTGTTTGCAGAAGTGACCATTTGACTGCTACTGTTTCCCCACTGGCCAAGTGGGGAATACAAGAAAATACTAGAAAGATACTATGAGTTGTAAATGAACCAAGGATAAATTCTCACTTCCCTCTCAAAGTTCACAGAGGCATCTTGCAGAACACAGGAAGCACAAACTTTACCTTTTATATTTGACCCCCCAAATACAATGCCCACAGCTACCAGCGTAGTGCAGGCCACATCTCTTAGACCATACTTGCAGCTACGACTGTAGAGGGAATTGTGGCCAGAGGATCCAGAAACCACTGCCCAAATCCCACCTGTGTGCCCAACATGCTCATAATCACTACAGGTGAATTTCTGAGCTGCAAGAGTGATAAGGAGGCAAGATAAGCACCGTACATAACTCCATTATGTGCCTTGTTCTGCAGGATTTTATCCTCAGTGTGGTTCTCTTTATCACTTCTCACACAGCTAGTAAAAAGCTGGACATTAGACTACCCTACCAGTACTCTACTCTTCAGAGTAAGGAATACTTTAGTAAAATATTGGTTGACTGTGAACAAACTTTCAATCTAAAAGCTACATGAAAGCTACATCAGACAGTGTATCCATAACCCGGCACAGTTAATCACCCAAACTTCACTTGGATTATTTATTTATTATCATTTATGTGATGCAAAATAAACCAAGCACTCATTACCTAGAAAGCAAGATGTGAGTTGAGAACCATTCTTAGACAGGCACTAACAAGTTATCGTAGCATCTTTGGTTTAAAAAAAATAAACAGAATAGGCATACCATCTAGCAAAATATTTTGCCCTGAAGAGCTTGTCTTCTGAAAACACACAGGGAGACTTCTAGTTAGTAATGATAAGTATTGGTAAGGTAGGCAAATACTGTTTCCTCTGGGTCTACAACTAAGGGAAGTAGAATGAAATAACCTGATTAAAAAACACGTTGCAAGTTCATATTTCTTGCTTTGATGCCATCTCCGACTGACATCTGAATCCATTAACATAGTGGTTCTGAAATGCCAACTCTATCCCACTGCTCTGTAAAAGCACTGAAGGAAGTAGGTGTCTTTGAACTAGCTGTGCTAAATATTTGTCCTAGATTTTAGACACGCAGCTCCAAATGAACACATTTTCTTTGCCTCTTTCTTCTCTCCTGTCTTTCTTCATTTACAGTATTCGTACACTTTGTAAGCTACAAAAACACATTACTACACAATCACATGGACCAGGTGTGTATAGTATTAAAAAAGAAAATCCTTCACCTGAACCCAGAGCCGTCTCTAGAGAAAAAGGAAGGCTCAGGGTAAACTTGCCAATGTGCACTCCCATTACCCCTTCCCTCTCTGATCAGGCCCTCCAACAACCAAGACCCTGTTTCCCTTACCCCATCACAACCTCCCAGCACTGCACTCCTCCCTTCCTTTGCAGGGAGGCTTCTGCATACCCTCAGCAGCCACCAGCTGTCCCTAGCAGGGAGAGAACCGGGACACCGGAGAAGATGCAGCCGTCCTCATGCCAAGTGGAGATGTTCCCACTGCCCAGGCCATCTGTGCTGCCCACAGGTTGTCTGCACTATTCTTACGGGAACACTGGCTTTGTACCTTGATCTTTTCACACAGACAGTCTCTTGTTTCTTCACATCCAGACAATCAGGAATTCCCATTATGTCTGTACTTGTGTAATGCTATAAAGGGACGATGATATCAGCATGGCAAAGTCCTTGGCTACAGCAAATGAAAACAAGCCCAAATGCAGCAGCCACAGATTGAGAAATGAAGGAAAAGAGCTGCTTACCTTTGGAAGGCCTCAGCTAGGAAGGGATCTCCAGCAAGAGATGCCCTCACCCCCACTGCCAAACCTTAAATGAGGTCTGGGAAGGGGTGGATCCTGGCTCCACCCCTTCCGGCCACTCAGGTACACTGCATGCACCTGAGCTCCCCTGAGTTGGCCCTGCCTTCCCACCAGGTGCTCAATCACTGTTTCAGGCTGCGACTTAACACTTCCACTACAACTTGTAAATCTAGAATTAATCCTTTTTTCCTCTCTTCAGAAGGGCAAACCTCTCAACCTACAAAGACGGCCAAATCAAGTGCTTACCAACCATTGCTTTATTTTGCTTTGCCCTACACCAAAATCATATTTTTCTTCAGATGCCTTTCACCTGCTCACACTGTTTGATTCTTCTTTATTTCTGCCCCACTCACAGCCCCACGTCATCTTTCACAGCACTCCTTACACTTGAAAGAGCTTTTCGCTTCCTTCCAAAGCAGTTTTCTTTCCCTCTTTCAACCCTAAAGCCTTCACTGGTATTCCCCATCTGCATTTTTTTTTCCCTGATGGGTCATGTGTGTCTGTATGAAATATCTGATCATCTCAAGGCGCTATTCAAAGACCTCATTCTCCTGTTCTGCTTCATCTCGTATAATGAAGTCGCATTGAATGTTAACTCATTAAAGGAAAGGCTTCGATTCACTTTCTTTTATAAACACGGAATAATTCAAGTTAACAACACTTTCCTGAGCTCTGCATTTACAATTACATGACAAGCAGGCAAATAATCTCTCCAGTAACTCATTCTAGAGGATAAAACTTAAGGATTAACTAAGATTTTCAAACCTAAATGCAGCATAAATATATATGGCTTATTTTCATCACATGTACTCTGTGCTCAGAGTTACAGAATCAAAAGTGGGAGTTCTCAGAAATAAGATACTCCGCTTATTCAAACTGCTCAGAAAATGCTGTTACTCCTACTGTTCCCACATGTATGCTACTACCATGAATACAGCAGAGCCCAGGGATTTTGGTAGGAAGCCAGCTTGCTTACAAATGGATTAGAGTATGAAGTTTGAAATGAATCAATGTGATGCATATTTTCTTGTTAAAAAATACTTGCAATGAAATATTTACTAAGTTTAGGCAAAATAGGCATCTGTTATTAGCACACAGCCCCCGTACACAGTCATGGTTTTCCCTCTGGAAGAGCTCAGAGAATACAGCAGCCCCACACAATGCATAGCTCAATTCTTCACATTCTGAGAAATTAGTCCCACAACACCAAGGTCCACACGTATTACTGCCTTCTGTAATCCTACCCCTGTCGTGCAGCACGCCACAAAAAGAATCCTGCGAGATGTGGAAAAAAAATGCAGATAGGAGAAGAGGCAGGCAAGCTGTTTGATGCAGTTGTTGGCATAACGCGATTTAATACTAACCTGGCTCCAGCTGCTCAGATAGCTGAAAGCCAGAGCACTGCTAAAACCTGGAGGAACTAGAGATTCACACGGCAGGTTTGACTGAAATTTGAGATTAGGAAAGCTCCTTGTTTTGCTGCTGAAAAGCAGTAACTGAGCTCTAAATACGCGATTTTCATTCTTAAGTTTTCCAGGAGCAACTCTCAGCAGCGTTCACCGATATATTTTCACCCAATAACAGCAACCACCAGCCAGCTACATAATCCCCGGCGCTACACAGGCCAGCCTCACAAATATTTCCTCTGATAATACCAACAAATTCCTCACTTCCTTCTGGCTTTTGCACAAGCTGTCACCGCGGGCCAAACAGCTTGCCTTCCAGGTCACCACAGGCATCACACCAGGTAGCCTGTAACTGAAATTAACGTTAAAATCCTAAAAGAAGTGAAAAGAAAATGAGGAGAGCCAGGTGACAGCAGATCAGCTGCCCCAGCACAGCTCGGAAGGCTGCAGTCAGCCTCAGCTCACGGAGCCCAGGGCCACCTGCCCAGGCCGGCGGGACGCTGCGTGCCACACGCATGGCTCACACCGCGCTGCGTGACACAGCACGGTCACACACGCGGGGCGTCCTCTGGGCGGACGCAGTCCGCAGAGCCGCGCGGCGGTGGGTGACGACTCGTGCCGGCAGCTCAGCGCTCGAAGCGGATGCACGCACACACATCCACGCACGCACTCATGTACGCGAATTCCTACGGGCCAGGTGCAGAAGTTCCCTGCGGCTCCGGAGCTGCGTAACGGGGAGGCTGAGGGCGAAGTTTCCTCCCTCCCGCTCTCTCCGCGGCGCACCGGGGCCGTGCGGACAGGCCTGCCTGCAGGCCCTCTCCCCGCCGCCGGCCTCAGCCTCCGCCCCCGCCCCGCCGGGACGCCGGCACCTCGCCGCTCCCCGCGGCCGCCTCGTCCTCACCGTTGCAGAACTGGAGCAGCGAGGAGGTGTCGTAAAGGCTGCTGTAGCTGGAGAAGCCGTCCTCCATCCTGCCGCCGCGCTGCCGGCCTCCCCTCGCCCGTCCCGGCGGCTGCCTCGTCCGCGCACTGAGGAGCGGAGGCGGCGGGGGCCGCGGCGGCCTGCTGCCTGCCTCACTCAGTTGCCATGGCAACCCATTCACTCCGCCGCGGATGGGGCGGCGGCCGCGCCGGGGCTGCGGGAGGGGGCGGCCGCGGGGCGGGGCGGGGCGGGGCGCTCCCCGCTGGCGGGTGCTGAGCGGCCGGAGCCGACGCGGCTCGGGATCTCCCCTCCGCCGTCAGAGGGCGGCCGGCGGGATCTCGCGGGAAGGCGCCCGGTGAAGGAGAACGAGGGGAGAAAGCCGAGCGGAGAGCGGCGTCTTGCGGCCGCTTCTCCTCGGCAGCCGCCCGCAGCCCGCCCGAAGGCTGGGCTCCTCGGGGTGAGACCTGCCGAGTAGTGCCCCGAAGGGAACGGGGAGGAGAAACACGCCCGTGGTCGGGAGATCCCTGGGAAGATGCCCCGAAGCGATCCGGAAGCTGAAGCCAGCGGGAAGAGGGCGAAGTTTGGGATGTGGAGAGTTCGAAGTCAGAATGCGTTTGGCAGGAGTTTGGCGGTAGGACTGGGGCAGCCTGTCTGCTGGGTGCTGCCTCAGCATCCCCCTTCCGCCAGCTTAACAGCTCCCCTTGCTTCCCCTGGAGCAACCACCGTGCAGAACTGGCCCTGCAGCCTCTTCGTTTCACAGGCAGCTCCTCTGGATGTAGGACAGAGCTGTCACCGTAGTACTGTGACTGACGTTCTCTTACGCTAACAAGGTGAAGATATGTGCTGGATCTCAAAGTGCACCCAGTCCCAACCCAATGCTGTGGGCTGGCTGTCCCCACCAGCTCAGGCTGCCCATGGCTCCATCAAGCCATGCCTTGGGCACCTCCAGGGATGGGGCACCCACAGCACTCTGGGCAGGGGTGCCTCACTGCCCTCTGAGTAAAGAGTTTCTTACTAACATCTAACCTAAATTTCCCCTCCCGTAGCTTAAAGCAATTCCCCCTTGTCCTATTACTATTAGGCCGTATAAAAGTTGGCTTCAGTTTCTATGCTAGAAATGCTGACACTTTCAGTGATCAAAAGCCATTTTTATTTCAAGCTCCTCTGCAGACATGACAAAAATTACGCGCTGCATTTCTGTAGCACCTTTCCTCTTGAAAAATGCCAGAACACTTAAAGCATGCCTTTATGTCTCAGTCCTTTAAGGGCTTTTTTGCATGACAGTTCCATCATGCAGATCCAGTTACAGGCCTGAGTTCTGTATATACGAGTCTTTGCACCAACCACTGAGCCATAGTAGTGCTAACACAAAAATATGCCATAAAATTAGGCTGGGATATCAGTTCCATATTAAAGCGGGGTGAAAAGTGCTCCCTTCTGAATTGCCATTGCCAATATTGGTAGAACTGAAGAGATCTCCAAACCAGCATGATGGTGCTTGTGTCTGACAGAAACCACCGTGTTTTATAGCTGCAGGCTATAAAAGAAAGGAAATCTGTAGTTGTTCAGTTAAAAATAAAATATAATAAAAATGAAAACAACTTCAGAAATACTTCATGTTTAAATGTTGAAAATCAGCTCTAATTCTTTCTCATCTTTAAAATTGACAAAGGTCCCTTAGGTTTTCTCATGGCTTTCTTAGGCCTAATCTATCAAACTTTTCCAGAATATCACCTTTTTCTAAAAGAATACACACACAAATACGTACGTATGCATGGGATTTATTTTCCAGGTAAGGTACTGTACTAGAGAAGTGGAGCTCATGGAGCTTAGTACCAATTTGAGTTCAGAAGTTCATTTTAAAGCATCATTACTGTGATAAGTTCCTCATTCTGAGGCTGAGGTGTGTTCTAACACACTAATTTTCCACTTGCTAGAGATAGTTTCAATGCAAGTAGGATGCTCTCCAGGAGCTGTCAATGTTAGCTTTATCCATACCTCCTTAACATGTGCACATTTTGGAAAATAAATCTATGAAATCTGTACTGCAGTGCGTGATTTTAACGTCAAATGGTTTCTGTATAGTTCTGTAGCAATCGCAGCACCAGGTGAATCAAATGGAAAAGGATATCCAGAAGGACTACACCTGTAGCAAAAAGTGACGTCAATGAGAGTGTTACAGAACTTAGGGAAGTAAACACTCGGTAACATTTACAGTGTGTTTTGCTGCATAGGAAAGAACAAAAAGGGACAATACAGCTCCACTTCAGAAAGAGCAAATTAAAATTCACTTAGAAAATACAATCTAAACCTGATGCGAGCACAGCATCCTTGAAGAATGAGGAAAGACCTGACCCTCACAATGGATTGCCTACTGAAATTAGCTGTGGAGGTGTCGTGAAGCCGGCAGTGAAGCCTTTCAGCTCACTACGCCGAAAATCATCTCAGTGATATGACAGAAAACGCTCTCAGCTCAGGTCTCTAGATGCGGTTATGATGCCATTATATTCAGATGGCAAGCGCTGGAAAAGGAAAATACTATTTAAAACACAATTTAATTGCAATGATTGTTAGACCTCTTACAATCTTATTACACTCCGAGGCACAAAATGAAAAATGATATCTGGCTGCGTGAACAATGGAACAATGGAGCTGAAGAATTCACTAACATTTCAGTGGGCATTCTGGTGGTGGAGCTAAACAATGACAACATTTCTTCTACAGTCTATTCTTCAGTGAACTGTAGCTTTAATCATTTGTACACGTCCAAGGTAAACGATATAAATGCGAATGTAGCATCCTAAGCAATGCAGTGGGACTGATGTATTTTGAGGGGTTCTGTTGTACATTTGTGCATCTTACTGCTGACAGTGCTAGAAACTCTGTATGACATTATATTTGGTATCGTTCGTATTGAGTGGGGTAACACAAATAACTGTTTGATTCATGAAAACAAAAGAGCTTTCATACATCCTTAGCAGAATTCTCAGGAGGTCATGCTCCAATTTTAGGACAAAGAAACCTTGCTTACGCTCTCCATTTACGTGCTGGCATCAAGGAATTTTGATGTTATATATTTCCATTCCTTTTTTTTTTCCCTATTTCTTTGCATTACTAATAAATATGAAAAATATCCCGTAGCATTTTCGTATCAGAAGTGTAACAATTCATAACTCTCACCAGGATAGAGTTGTATAGCATTCTGTTATGATGTAGCAGGTAACATTACTGCAGGCTGTTTCCGTCACAGTGACAAAACTAAGCAAAGAAAAACTGAGTTACAGTATCCTTTTGAAGTCCACTAAAATAATAGCACTGGTTCTAAATCTTATCCCTATACTATCTGCATTTAGCAAGAACGTTGAGAGAAAAAAAGCTGAATACAAACACATTCCATCTGACCAGTAACAAAGAACTTTTCTGAAGTGACTTTCCTTTCCAGGTCATTTCTTTGGCTCCGTCATACAACAGCATCAGGATATTTTTGCTGTTTGGTGATTTCTTTGACAGGCCACCTTTCATTCTCTGACATCTTGATCTGTGCAGGACACCACTGCCTTCAGCGAGCATATTCAGGGCACGAGGTGGCACTTGGTGAGGGACAGACTCAGGGGTTTGGGTCTCCACAGCAAAACCTGCCGTGCAGATCTGCCAATGGGCTTAGGCGCTCCCAGCCCTTCTTTGCAGAATTTAGAAGAGGTGAAGGCTCAGTTCAGCACAGGGGATGAAAGGTTTTTGTTTCAGGTCACTGTGATGCATGTCCACAGAACAGATCAGAAAAGTTTGGACAGCTGCTGCACACACTGAGCCTATTTCGTAATCAGAGAAAACTTCAATATGCAAAGCATCTAGCACTGTCAGCAGATGTGCTGGTTTCACTAAAATTTATCAGTGGATATAATTATAGCATCTATTTTACTGTGACTAACTTCTGATGAGCCCCTTGAGCTTGCTGGAAATTATCTGATTGCTAGGCCATGCTCACTGCCATGTGAGTAGGTCCTGTAATTCATTTTGCTTCACTTTGAGACAAGTGTCTGTTTCACCATCTACGGTCTTACCTAATGTAGCAGTCCATCTCTGCTCTAGCCTGGGAGCCCTCAAACTGCAAGTGTGGGGGCTCCTTGAGTCATAGTGTTCATCCTCTCCCAGTTGTGCATCCCCCGGGATACAGGTAATGCAGCAGCACAGGCCCCATATTACTGGCATGGTGCTTGCCTGAATTTTGAAGTACACTGCAGGAATAGCAGTACAGTATGGGAGCCTGTGAAGGGAGGGAGAGTGAGCTCCAGGGCTGTGGCACTCTTGGATGAGGTGGACACATAGCAGAGGGCTCTGGGGTTAAGTTCATAGAATTGTAGGATTGTTTGAGTTGGAAGGGATGCTTAAAAGCCATCTAGTCCAACCCCCCTGCAATGAACAGGGACACCTACAGCTCCATCAGGTGCTCAGAGCCCCGTCCAGCCTGACCTTGGGTGTCCCCAGGGACGAAGGCATCCATCACCTCTCTGGCAGTTTGCTCCAGTGCCTCACTGCCCTTATTGCAAAAATCTTATATCCAATCTAAATCTCCCTTCTTCTAGTTTGAAACCATTTTCCTTTGTCCTATCGAAGCAGACCCTGCTAAAGAGTCTGACCCTTTCTTTCTTTCTTTATATTCTGGAATTAGCTGCCTGCAGTCTGCCTAAATCCTCACTTAGGTGGTTTTTTTTTTTTTTCTAGTTTTGCCTTTCTTCTTCAGTGCGCAGCAGCACAGAGTAAGAAGTTTGTTTCTCTATTTTTTTTTTTGCTTTGTTTTGTTTTTCAAGACAATTTTGTGAGGTGAATAAATTGCCTTCATTCTTCAGAAGAGCTTTTTCCTCGCCAGCAGACTATCTCCAGGTATTAGAGTGGGTCTCGCTGTCAGGGTCCTATCATAGGCTCAAATAAGGATTTCCTTTCCTACTGCTCTCCGGCAGACTTGCCTCCCGGTCCCCTTTATGAAAACACTTCAGCTGCTGGAATAATCGCTCATCTGAATAGCAGGACTCCACTGCTTCAGCCACAGCGGGGGTCTGCATGAATGTCACTACAAAGCACACTTCTTGCATGTGGGAAAGATGGGATGTAAGGGGAGAATCACCATTACATAAGCACAGTCTGAGCACATTAAAAATACAATATAACAAATGTGGGTTGAAACCATCAAAGGTATGCATGTTTTACTATCCAAATGAAAATGTGTTACAGTAAGTCTGTACACATCGTGTTGGTCAGAATGACATACATTAATTATAGAGAAAATTACACAGTTCCAATAAGAGCGTTCTCAGTCACACTGCTCAGACAAAATAATAGTGGTTTGTAAATCAATTAATTTGTAAATATGAAAAGAACACTTTGAAGATGAAAAGAATAATGCTTTGCACATCTGTGATTCTTCCCATCCAAAGACAAGGAACTGCTCAGCACACAGTGGTGCTTTCAGGCTTGCACCATCCTTGTAAACTAAATACTGCCTTTATTCTACACATTCAGAAAATGAGAGGGAAAACACAACACAGCCAAAGTCACACAGGGAAGTCAGGGGCTGAATAAAACCAGAATAACCACCACCTGCGTGCACTAACCATTAGACTATCCTCCTGCAAACACTGAAGGTATTACTTATGCAGCCCATTATGAAACGCTTTCAAGCATAGTATCTGCAGTAGAAACATCCTTATTTTCAAAAGGTCCTGTAACAACTCGGGTTCAGTGCACTTCAATGTATGCAATGGTCAACTGCAGACTTGTTACAACCAGGGATATAGCACTGTGATACTGAACCGATGAGAAGCAATGTGCACTACAAATGCATAGGAATGTGGCTCCATTCCCACCTCTGTGCAATATGTGCTGATGAGTACAGCATTTTTGAGATATTAATACTCTGAGAGATGGAAATGAAAAGGAGCAAGATGGATAGCAGCACATAAAGTAATTACCCATTCACTCTTCAAAATTACTTCTCTTTTTCTGTTCCAGCCCAGCTCTGCAGCCCTACATTAGGTGGCTTCAGTCCTAAGTAGAGGCTGAAAGTTCAGCTCTTTGAAACCTCATCTGCTTTGTGGTGCAATCGCTTTGACACAGGTTGGGCCCAGAGCAGCTCAGCACAAAGGATCCAGGAAGGCTGTCCCCACACAGCTGCAACACTCTCAGGGGAATTCCCTCCCAGCATATGGAGCTTTCCTGCACCCAGTGAAACCCCAGGGTGCCCTGGCATTGCAGTATTCAGAAAGGCTCCCAGCAAATGTCAAAAAGGAATTCTTTTGTGTCTAGCACAGCGTAGACACTCCTCCTGCACATGGCTGAGGTCACAGTGACAATAAATAACCCAGAGGCCTATCTTACTCATTTACTTAAATCATATTTTGTTGCAATATAAAATCTGGTTTATACAAAGCCATAGCCATAGAAATTAATGCCTTCTGAATTGTCTGACAGAAGAACAAGACTAGAGGTTAATAGATGTATTAAAAGAAAAAAAGAAAAAAAAAAAAGGAAAAAATTAAACATGGTAAATAGATCTTTTAAGATGTACACAACTTATCTCTTTTTAACAAAGTGGTACTAAAATACTCAATCTGTTGTGTTTTTAGAATGAGAATTTGAACTCGATAGTGAGAATTTGTAAGAAGGTATAAAAGGCAGAAGTAGAAAACAGGAAGGAGCAAAAGATATTGGCTGAGTACATTCTAAGAGAAAAGACTTTGTCTGCAAACATATACCTATAGCATTCTGGCATAGAGAATGTATTGCAGCACTATTGAGCTCATTCCTCAGTCAGGGAAGATTGCTTTAACTTGTGACTTATCAGACTGAGTGTTCATAATTTCAAACCCTCCTTTGTCATTATTCACTGATTCAGGATCCAGCACAATTAAGGCATTGTAGGAACTGATGCTTATTAGGAAAATTTACTGTCAGCCATGTAAATAATAAAGCACACATAAAAATGTATGTATAAGATGAAGTATCACATCACTTCAACGTGCTAATGTTATAAAGGGCTCACCAATCTCATTCATGTCATTTTTTATATTTGCAATAAGAGCTAAAATTGATAATTTATGTTACTGGAAATGTGCCCAGACAGGACATTCTAAAGTTCCCTGGGATCTGTGAAGAATGAATGGAGGCAAGTGTCTTCTGAGAGACAGCCAGTAGAACTGCTGCATTTCCCTTACTGATTTTATCTTATACTTGCCTTTTACTGGGAATCTGTTGGAAAAGCTAATTTGCACTGGTAAACGAATCATTGAGAGTAAAAGGGTTTACCTGTGATCTTCGCTCCTGCCATCACCCTTGCCCATGTACCACCTCAATCAATCTTGCTTAAAGTTTTGCTTATGCATCTCCAGTATCTTTCATCAAACGCAATATTAACTACACACAAAGAGGCAGAGGGAGCAGGCAGTGCCCTGTTCATGCAACATGGGTTAGCTCTGCACAGCACAGCAGCAAGGCTCCTGGTTCCATCTCCTTCAGCTTTTCCTGAGCTGGCAGAGGAGAGAGGCACTGCTAGAGAAGATGGCCCATGAAGGATATGTGGAAAACTCAGCCCACTGTGCTCCCAGATTCCTTCAGTATCTACCAAAGCCCAGGACCACCTACTTTGAAACCTTACGTCCCTACAGTGCTATTGCTGCCTCAGCCCATTTCTGCTTTCCCGTTACAAGATCCCTCAGCACAACCTAGGGATGGAAGAAAGCAGTTAAATCATCAGCTAGTATAAACTTGGCTGGCTTGAGAAAAAAGCAATAGGGAACAATCCTTTCCTGCTGTTTTCAGCATCGCTTTACGCTAACATCCAGCATGGGATGTAACTTTTGTTTTTGTGGGTAACTGTAGTTTTGTTTGGAATTAAACTTTTTAAATGTACTTTGGAGCAGAACTTGGCTTGGAAGAAACTTTTCTGTTCTGGCCTGAGCAATCACTGCAAGGCCTGCAATGCAATCAAAGCAATCTTGTGTTACATGTGTTTTTTTAGAGTGATTTCTTCCTATGGGTTCACAGACAGCACAACCAGAAACTTTGAAATTCCACTTTTCATCTTCTTTTGATACAGAATATACAAATGAGATAAAATGAAACCAGTGATTGGAGCAAAGAAGATCTCAGTAGGTTGTCCAGGAACATGAGCAGGCATAGAGGTTTGAATTAAGGGATCAGGCTCACGCAGTCATGAAGTGTTTGTCTTTTGAGGAAAGAATGCGGCTGTTCTTCAGATCCTCTGTGAGGCAGTGCAAGATGTAGGATTGCTGATCTGCCTGGGGAAGCCATGCGTGTCATTCTGCTCTTGGTTATGGCATCTGGAGGGTGGGGAACAGAAAGAATGGGGGGCAGTGGTGACTGCCCAAGTGAAGCCCTGAAAAGCTGCCCCGGCCCTGTGCCTGGCTGCCGGCACTGCAGCGTAGGGAACAATCTGTCATTTGTTTCATACAGAATTTACTAACTTTAAAAACACTTCCTGATGCAGCATTTTAATTCTTAAGTAGTTCACCACCTGATGTTTCTCTCTCAAACTTTCAAGGGAGTGAGAGAAAATCACAGCTATGGTTAAAGGAAAGGAGAGAAGCTAAAAGGATTTTGTCATTACTGCAGTCATAATTCAAGGGAAAAAGAGCAGGAAGACAAGTTCTTTTCAACTCTTTGATGCCCGACAACCCCTCCTTCTCCCACCACTCTCTGACAGAATAAATACTGGAATAAAGAACAGAATGACTCTCAGAAGAAAAATATGTATTGTGCTCCATAAATTACACAAGCAGATGCAGCCATGAATGAAAGAATGAAGAACACAAAACCCCTGCAGTGTGCACTGGCTGGCAGAGGGCTGGCAGCTGCCAAGGGACGCTGCGTGACCATGGGGCTGCCAAGCTGGGACCTCTCTCTGCACATCACAACACAGCCCCGGCATGCCGCGCTCACTGCCTGCTCCTTACATTCATCCTTTTACACAGCTCTTCTGCACATGAGGAGCTGCTTAGTGAGTATTCAGGCCATAAACAGCTCATGATACGTTTTACAGTCGTCCGAGGAATCTTGTGACAATGAATTTTGCTTTTTTCCCCAAAAGCACTGCTTCAGATGAGTATCCCCAAGTAGAGGTGAGTGTGCCCACCCAGTCCAAAGCACAGGTAGAAGGGGCCCAGCCTGCAGCTACTGCAGCCTTGCAGAGCACTAAACTTCAGCTGAAGTTTTGAGCTCGTGACTTTTCCTAACTTTTTTCTAATAAAAGCTATATAAAGCCTATACAGCTTTATGATGCTATCTAGAGAAATAATTCCAAATAATCTAACCCATTGTTTAATGCTCATCAGATACCTCATTCAACTAAACAGTCTTTCGGTGAAGGTGGAAATCAGGATCCAGAATGGCCAGATTCACATTTCTGGAACATCTCCCCATTCCTCCATGATATCATTTATTTCAAGACATCAGCAGTTACATATTATCAATTTGGCAGGAAAGAATCCTGGTGCCATTTAGCTTCACCTGACCAATTAAGAGGATAATTCACTTAAAGGAAGTTCACAGCATTCATTTCCATAAGCTGTTCTGAAGAAAACCTGAAAATACTCTGCAAAAGGATATTTTGCCAGCATCACTGTTATAAATGCCATTTGGTGACCATCCAAGAATAAGAAGTAAATACTTTATGCTGGAAAAGAATACAAATGACTAACGATCCTCAACAGTTGTAGATGTGCATTTGTGGAAAATTGTGCAATTAGAGACTAAAAGCAGAGTTAAATATCTGTTTACATTTAATTCTGCTGAGCAGATCGGGACCGCAGGAAAAATGTCCTTTTATCTCTTGCTTGTGTTCTCCATGGACCATGCGCTTTGAGTTGCATCCAATTCATACAATAGAATTAGAGGAGAGCCTAGATATAGTTTAGCATTTTGAACTTTTTCCTTTTGTCAGATGAATAGTTTTTGTTTTCTCATTCAACTATGATTTCTTCCCATGTGAAGCTAGGAAAGATGGCATATGATGCTTCAAACCCAGAGTTTTTCCATCTCTGCATGTTTTCCCTTGGAGCTTGAAAACTCGCATTATCCCAGTGCAGGGGAAGGAGAGGAAATGTAGTAAAAAAGGAGTAATAAAGCCCATAGCTACATAAAAGCCCCCTTCAGACCTGGCCACTATGTGGAAAGTAATCAGATTGCTCAGGATAATTATGGATGAATGGCAAAAGTGCACTGAAGCAAAATCAAAGACAAACACACAAATAAAATGGAAGCAGAGACAGTGAGATAACAAGATATCATGCTACAAACGCCTATGAAGAAGGCCAGGAGAATGCTGGCTCATTACTTGGATGCAGGACGGCTACTGCCACATGACACCAAGGTACAAGTGATTAACGACTACTTTTTCTAAGTAGTCTTCATTAAACCTACATTTCAACAAACACGTTAAGCCTTTGCATTTTCAAGTTCATAGGAGGTAACAGGGAAGTGTGCAGGTTCAGCTGCGGTTGTAAAAACAAAGTTTGTCAAATGAGCCTAGCTCTTTCTATGACCGCATTGTGTTGTGGATGGGGGGAAAGCTGCTGTTGCCATAAAACTTCTCTTCAGCAAGGCTTTTAGAACTCTCATAAACAAATGAGGAAGCACAGCCCTGGTGACCCTGCTACACCTGTTCTAGCAGGTGTAAAACCATTTAGGTAATTATACCTTGGAAATGACACAAAGCTGAGGGAGGGATGAAATACAACCCTGCATGGGTTTGTCCGTAGTCCCACTACATATAACATTTCCTTAGTGAAGAAAAAAGGGAGTAGAGAACAGGCTTACTTAAATGGGCAAGTCACAGCTTGTATGCCAGTCAATAGGCAGATTAAAATTTAAGAAAAGCTCTTGGCAGCTTGAAGGAACTGTCTGTAAAGGCAAGATAAAAGGTATTGAGGTCTGCCACAAGAGACTACATTTAGACAGGTATTATCTGCTGGAAGGTGGGTAATAACTGGTTGGGAAATAGTTTTACCAAGGTTAGATCACGAACTGAACATTTAGTTAGCCATGCTATGCAGAGTGGGAAAGGCAAGCAGCAAAGTGGTATGGATAAATAACGCATCAGAAGTATGGTGTAATTCTTTCACCATACTCAGTATTGATAACATCTTATCTGGAACACTGAGATCAGTTTTGAATACCATATTATAAGTAAATTATATTATAAGCAGCCTGACTAAATTTAGGGTTGTCACAGCCAGAATGGAGGTGGGAAAGGGTGTGATACAATTCCCTGAGCACAAATTGTATCAGAAAGAAAAAGCCAAGGTAGTTAGAACAAGTTTAAGTGGGGTTTAAATTGTAGCAAGAAGGTTTCTTATTCAGATTAGACATCAGCAAAAACAACAACCCTCCCTCTTGTAAGGGCAGCAGAGCACCAGAACAAGTTGCCTAGGAAAGTTACAGAATAACCATGGAAAGTCTTTAAGAACATGTTAGACAAATACCTGCCCTGTTCGATGGGATCTACTTGGTGCTGCCTTGAGCCAGATGGACAAGGTGAGCCCACAAAGACTTTTCAGCCTCGCTCGTTATTGTTCAGTCCTTGAAGCATTCTCAGAAATGGAAACCACAGGTTCAATTCCATGAACGCTGTTCTGTTGTTCTTCTCTCATTTATTTTGCTTGGTTCACATGATGGAAGCAGGAATACCTCAAATAATCCTGCTGTACTTAAAGACTCTCACAGCTGCTGTCAATCTGGGATAATAAGATGAGGACTCCAGCCATAAAAGGCTGACTGCCTGCTTAAACACCAAGTAGGGGTTCACTGCTCCATTTTCTTCCCTAAGGAATCTAGATCTTGCTTCCCAGGAAGTCATCAGCAATAAATTCCTAACATCTACAAGGTCAACTGATGAAGGAAATAGTCAATGTTATATCAGGAAATACTCTTTTTTTCCTGAGTATTTATTTATATGGTTCTACCATGTAAATGGGGCCTGGAGATAGAGAATCAGCCTTCCTTCTCACAGCCACTGATGCGCATCGGGTCAGGGCTAAGCAGTAACAATCCAGCAGTGCTCGTTATAAAGTGAGCTCACACCTCTTTCCCTGCAGAGACACAGAGCAGAGCAAGAACTTGGCAAAAAGTCATGTCAGTCACTGTAGTAGAATTCCAAAGGACCGGGTAAGCATTAGTGAGGACACCTCAGACTTGTCAGCTTCCAAAACAATATGTGGGATGGCTGGGATTTGATTTTTCTACTCCGTTCCCTTTTTTGGATCCACATTTACAATGTCAATGCCATAGGCCAAACCAATGAAATATGAAGGCTATTCACACTGACCGCAGTATTGCTTTCAGTTAACAACTCCTAATCGCTGTTCAGCAGGCATTGCTACAGAGAGGAGAGCTCTGTCTGATGCTTCTTGCATCTGTAACCAGCACATCTGAAAGCGTTTTGGAGTGCACTCAGTGTTTGGCCTCACATCACAAAGTACTGCTGTGAGCAGCATTGAACATTTGGGTGTGTTTACAATACTCCCTTGTATGAGATGAAAGGCACTTATGCCACACTCTTCCCAGTATTCAGAGAGCTACATCCAAAAGTGTTCTGTACAAACTGTCCTCCCTTCCCCTCATAAAACTGTAATATTCAGACATGATTTATTTCTTGGAGGCATCATTTTCCTAAACAGGTATCAGAATGATTATTAGCCTTGAAGCTTGGGCATGTGTTTTGTGAACTTACCATCACAGCATTAATGGAGGTAGCTCTTTTGAGAGCAATTTAATTTTTACATTACCTGAAGTATAGTTTTACATATATACATTTAATATATGTGTTTCATATATAAAGGATGGCTATATTATACGATTTTGAATGTGTAATTTGTATTGCATATTCATGTATGTATCTTTTTATTCCAGAACCTAAGCCATAATGTTTAAAATGATACCATCCCATTTCTGGAACACAGTTTGCTGCTCTGCTCAGACACACCAGTGTGACATTTGAGAAAGCTGTGATGTTTGGATCTGTGTCCGACAGAGGGAGGTGTTCAGAAACACAGAAGTGCTCCGGACTCATTCTAATTTTATGGAATTCAGCTTCAGGGAGGGGGAAAAATAAGCAAAGGAACAGTACTTAATTTACCATTGCAGTAACATTATTTTGTCTACTCTCTTAAAATTCAGCTAGGGAGGCACTGTCTGCCTCCAGAGAAGATTTAGGATCGGAGCAACCAGCATTATTCAGTGGGAGAACCTTTTAGACCTGACAGGTGGCCATCTCATCTCTGTGTTAGGAAGGAATTATGACTCTTTTACAAACAAAATGCACTGCTTGGTTTGCCCTGCTTGCTTACTGTAACTCAGACCGAAGCAGAGGTCCAGTCTGGCAGGCGGTTTTGGGTTCAGGAAAAACCTGAAGTTACTCAGCTGTGCTTTCCTCGCAAGCAGTCACTATGGCAATGGGAAAATATTGTGAGGTATAGGAATGATGGGAATATGACTCAGAGAGTACAGAAAAAGGAACATTCGAAAACATAACTCCCAACAGGCACAGAGCAGGCTTTTCAAAAATAGGCACAAACAGAGGATGACCGTTTGGTACAGCTGTGTTGTGGGGGGAGCATAAAGGGGTCACTGTGCTGTGCAGCTCTGTCCCCTGTATGATCAGGGAAGCAGCAGCAGAGGAAGGTGCAGCTCTGCACTGTGCTTCTGCTCCTCTCCCCAGTGAGGCAGAGCTGGATAGGCCCGGTCAGGTCAGCGTGGTCTTCTGCCTCCCTTCCACTGGAAAAGGCTTCTCCTTCCCATTGTGAGGCCACTGAGGCTGGTGGGAGGCTGAATCCTACATGGATGCTTACTTCTCAGCTCCTGCAGAGTTGAGATTTGGGCCAGATACAGACAGGAGCCACAGCACAGGGGAGAGCATGTTGCTCCCTACAGAGCATCACTCCAGCACCTGCCCAGTGAAGGCGCACCTGCAGCCTGGCTAGCCCAGTGCCAGTGGGATTGAAGCGACACAGTGGGCATTTATAAGATAGCTTGTCCTCAGCAGAACTGTAACTCCAGTTATGCTACTTAGTTCCTGGAAGATTGAACATGTATGTACACATATACATCTTCATTAGCTGCAGGAGTAAGAATTATACATTTTTTTTCCTTGTGTAAATAAATTCTACCTCCCACAGCTAATGATGATTGCATGGCCTCTCTTATTGCCAGCTGTTTTCTGAATCCTTCGCACTTTTGGCCCCAGTAGTACTCTGAAGCTCCACAGAACTATTATGCATTATGTAAAAGCTTTTCTTTTAATCAAATTGAAGTTCTGCCTTTTACCTCACTTACAGTCTCTACATCCTTGACTCTGAGAAGTGCCAAGCTAACCTTCTCTCTTTTTTTCTTCCGCATTCCTCTCAAGCTTCCCCTTCTGTCTACCCAAATTGCTCCACCTTTTACATCCTGAAGGAGGTGAGAACTGCCCGTTCCGTGTGTTTAGGAATCTATTGAGTTTGGATACTGTCCTCCAAACTTTCCTTTCCAACCTGCGAGCTGCCACTTCCTTATGAGAAATGCAGTCCCTGGACTGTCTGATCCTGCACCCCTGAGCTTTGCTGTGAGAGGTACAACAAAGCCCTGAGGCATCAACATGGCGATTCTGCATTCTTTACCTTAAATACACTGGCCATCAGCATTGTTGCTCAGCAACACGAAGCTGTGTATCACTGCTGGCTTCATTAAACTTTAAAAATATTTTTCCTTGCAAACTCAAATAAATAATTGACAATGATTTCAGTGTATATTTAGCCTGTCCATTGGAATTCCAGTAAGTAGATAAAACAGTCTTTATATATCTAGAATTAAGAAGAAATAACTAATACCATCTGTAAAATCAAATGCATAAGTGAAAAATATCTCCACGTACACAGCAATGTGTAAATCAGTCAAAGCTGTAACACATTAACATCAAAACCCTGCAATTATCTCCTACTGAACACACTGTACCTTTTTTTTTTTTTTTTGCAAAGATCATTAAATCTTATTGCATAATTTCCTGTTAGAAAAAAACACAACAATCAATCCTTCAACTTTATTACACATATATTTGCTAATATAGCCAATTGAACGCATTAGGTGTGCATTAATGGTGAAGCGCAGATTTCAACATCTATATTTTTCTGCCTGAGTAATGTTGCCTGGGGTTATTAGAAGGGAAGGGGTTGTAAAATTCAAGTGTACTTTTTATCGTCTAGCTGATGGATTGCTTGTTATTCACCTCTAGCGCGAGTCTCCACTATAATAAATCGCTGCAATCCTTATCTGCAGATTCTTTTCTATTATCTGTGTGAAGTCCCGGTTTTATCTAATTGGTGACATTACCAGAACATTTTTCTGCAAACAGAGGAGCCTCCTGCCAAATGCAATTGCTGCTTTAATCTGTAAAAGGCACATTTCAGTGTGTTTCTCTGAGCAGAGGGGAGAGAACCTGAGCTACGAAGCTCTGGAGATCTCCCACCTAAGTGGCTGCCAAAATAAACATGAGTGGAGGTAGAGGGATTAATCCTGTAATCCTGACTTAAGCAAAACTCCCGCTATCTTCAGTGAGATTCACACTGAGGAACAGCTGTGGAAATTGGCCTGAACAAAGTAGAACTGCAAAAGGCCAAGTCCTGCCCCTGCGTGTGCACGAGTGAATCCTTAAAACTTGAAGGGTGACACCCTGGGCCCGGGATAATCAGCACATAAAATCCCACCCAGCAGGATAGTGCCAAGACATCACTCAGAATAAACACTAGGCATGTCTGCACCCCATGGGGAAAATGTTTCTATCCAAGATTCACCGAGAGGCAAGAGAACGAGCACAAACTGAAACTAACATTCAGAATTAAATGTGCATTTTATTTCAAAGCGTCATCCATTTTAACAAATCCTAGCAGCACTTGAAACATTTATTTTCCCTGAACTCAGAGTTATTGCCCATGTTTTCCAGCTGGAAGAGAAAATCCACACGCATAGGTGAGTGATTTTCCACAGCCCACACAGCGAGTGATGAGCATCATGGGGACAAATTAATCTCGGGTATAAATCCATAAAGATTAATGGAGCTCTAACGGAGATTAATTTGGCCCATCATCTCTAAGGATGGCAAAACCAATTAGGCCATGTCATTAATCTTCCAGTTAGCTCAGGGCTGTTTCTTAGGCAACTCTGTGAAAAACGGCAAGAGAACGGAATTGAGTGAAGGAGACACTAAAGAGGAGAATTGGCTATTACTTGGCAATGGGAGCCTGAAATAGCTCCTGCAGCTCTGATGTGACCAACGACCTCCTCCCTCTAGATCCCATCCACAGGAATGGGCCCTACTGGAACCATTTGTTTGAGAACTGAATGGACAGTCAGCCTAGACTTCAGTCATCCATTGATTTTGTCTCTTTGGTCAGGGCAAGGCTTCCATGAAACCGGCTTGGAGTCAAATATATTTACTATGGCCCTGTAATAATAATTTTCCTGGTCCTTGGAAAATATGAAATGATTAATGACTCACAGATCAAACAGCACTTGAAAGATTCATGAACTTTAAAATTCCCCAGTTTGACCAGGCAAAATGTGAACTATCTCATTAGAAATAATTATTAAGTATTGCAACATGAAAGAGTAAAAACTGGTCAACAGAGAATGATCTTTCTTCAATTTGGCTCAGAAATTTTGTTTTAAAGAATAATTAATTAGACAAAAAGTTTTCTGTTAAAGGGTAATGACCAGATATGACAAACGCATACAAAGCAAGGATGCCCTGAACAAAACTATGGCTTCCAGAGCGCTGTTAATGGCATTTATAGAAAATGAATGTCTGTGACATTGGTAAGGTCCACTCCAGGAGCACTGAATAGGGGAATTTGTGCCCCAAAATCATGTGCATTACATAATGGGCATGATAAAAATATTCCACTGTGGTTTTGAAAGCAAATCTTGGCAACAGTGAGGTCATTAAAACCTTACTGCGTAGAAGACTGCATTCAAAACGGAATATGTAGATTTTTCAGTTACTGGGAGAGAAAATGTTCTAGATGTATCAGGGATCTTCCCATCCATAGTTCTGCCTGAATCAGTGTTTCATGGCCAAAATTTTGGGATATCAGTGAATTGACTTAAGTCCTAGAAGATGTTCTTTGATGAATTAAGCCTTCTCATTTCATGCGATGGAGGAATTGAAGGCAGGCGTCTCATGTAGGCTGATAGTGTGGCCCCCTACACTAGGGGGGACATAGATGTGCACCCTTGGACAGGAGTCCAGACCCAAACTTTGCAGTGCAGGGCTTTCCAGCTTGCACTCCCAAGATGGCTGAGCCCTATTAGTAATTTAATGAAATGCTGTTGAATTCAACTACTAACAAGGGATGCTAAAAAGTGACGTAGAGTAATTGTCAGACTGTAGTGTATGTAAGAAACTTGAATCACTTGAGTCAGAAGATGCAGTAGGATGTGAAGGTTTATGAGCTAATGCTGGTACAGCAGCAGAAATACAATAGTGGTACTTCTACATACAAGTACTCATCAGCCTAGAAGTTGTGATGTGGATTTCATGAGCCAAAAATAGTAAATAAATGTACCAGGGAGCGTTTCTACATGGTATTATATGTGTTTTAGAAGGACAACGAAAACAACAGGAAATGTGGTTAAGAAAAAGCAGTCAATTTAGGCCCATAATATATAAAAAGATAAAAGAAAGTCAGTTTTAGTATCTTACTTTGGCACATGGATTTAAGGAAATATTGTGAGCAATGCTCCAACACAAGATTGTTTCCACGCTATAAAATGAAAACGTTTCTCATCACTCATTTCTGACAGCCATATTCAGCCATTAGAGAAGAAATGATAAAAAAAATACACTTCCCTTAGTAATTTCCTGTTATACTGAGCACTATAATTTCCAGGCAAAAAGAGAAAATTCTGATCCCTCCTGAATATAGAAAGCTTTATTTCAGTTACCTTAATATGAGTTTTCCTTGTAAACAGTAGATGAGGCTTATCGCTACTGATTTGGGCAAATGGGTGGTGCTGTAGGGAGTAGCCTCATAAAAACACCTGACATTCAAATCCAAGTCACTTCATAAAAACACTCCCCACCAGCACTCACAATAGCCACTCTAGTTCATATACCTTCATTGTCCTACTTAAAATATGTTTCAGAAATAATTTATGAGGGAAGATGTGTATAGTAATCGCTGCTCTACAAGTCCAGTTGTCCCAAAGCTACAGGAACTTGGGGAACAACAGTGAGAAAAGCAGTGGTGGTGAAGCCCAGACTTTGTCCTGCCCATGATACCTCAGCTGTTCACTGATCATCTGATTGTTAAAGGGGCTGTTGATTTCATCAGCAATCAGCTCTAGCTGTGTGCTTTAAAATCAGATTAACAGGCATCCTGAAATGCACATAGGCATGGACAATCTCTTTATCATCTAGTTTGGATACATGTGATGCTATTCAAAGGTTTGCTGAGTTCTTTTTACTGGACTGCAGACACGATAATGGATGTATTTATTCAGCATGTTGTGTACTTGGTGCACTTTTAGCACTGCATATGGGAGAGGTTAGCTCACTTCACTGGAGGCTTGTCCTACGCTCAGACTCTATGAAAGTACGTGAAGTCTTCATGGTCACTTTCACATACACATTTTACCTCATATTTACACCAAATTATGAGCAAATCGGCTCCTCACTTTGTCCACTGTAAGTGGGAGCTCCAACTGCGGTGCAGTTTGCCATTTTCAAATGTTCCAACCCGTCAACCTGCTGTCATCCCACAGTGCCCAGTGACACCCTGGAGGATGGTACGGGTCCAAGGCATTGGCATAGACATGCCCTGCATCTCCCCATGACAGCACCACTTCCAGCCCTGTGTTATAGGGAAGAGGTACAGCACCACATGCCTGAGGAGACAAACAGGACCCCTCTTGCAAAAACAGAATATATGTCCCAGCAAGCTGAGTTAACAAAATCCCTTCATTCTGAGCACAGAGCTGTCACATGGGTAAATACAAAGGTGAGACAGACCCTGAGGTCTGAAGTACATCTCCCAGAGTCAGTGTCCAAGAGCATGAGCAGCTGGTTAATCTGCTTTTAGAAGATAGAAAAACATTTGAGGATGACACAGCTGCAGGCGGGGGGAGAAGGGGATAGGAGTGAAGATCAACATGCAGTAAAAGCCAGAGAAGTGTGCAACAGCCACAGGACTCAGTGCCAATACCAAAACACACGCAGGATGAACCCAGAGTGGCTGCTCCCTTCACAGCCTTTGGTATCCACCCAGGGCCATGTCTCTACCTCTCAGGTGTTTGGCACACTGGGGCTTCCCTTCCCACACATTCTGGGTGACTGGGACCCCAGCAGTATGATTAAAAGTAATAGCCATCTGTTTTGAATCAAGTGGAGCCCATAAGGATGGGTTGGTTCCTCATTCAATCTATTAGACACTGTGGGCAACACATGGACCAAGAACATTTCAAACTTAATTTCTATAATGGAGAAAATATGCACTGTTCAACAAACACTGGCATTCAGCCTCCTGGCTGGATACTTTCAGATGGCATCAGAGATCTCACTGTACTTCTATTCTTCTAGCAGCCCCTGGATGTCTGCCACAGCCCTAAACTTGGCTTGCACCACAGTTCCATGACAGCTATCCTCCATCTTCACTCTGTCCCATGAAAGCAAAGAACACATTTGCAAAGCTCCTTCTGACCAAAGCAGCCAGCTCCAACTGCATCTTACCTAACTGGGCTGTCTCAGCTGCTCCCATTTAACAAGTCGTGCACTGTATGACACAGCAACAGGGCTGTCAGAGGAACTTTTTGTACCTGTTCTTGCTCTGCAAAGCCGAGGCTTGAAACACACACAATTCAGAAGATACCATTTGCTGCTGTGATACCAATTGCCAGGCTGGGGCAGCTTTCTGAATGGCTGCTGAAGGCATTTGGCAGCACATAGGAAGAACCAAAGGCACTTCACAGGACCACACTGCAGACCCCAAAGCCAACACCATGTGCAAGCAGCAGCCCTGGGCACTGCCAGGAGAGAAAGTCTGGGGTTTCTGGGGAAGTCTGTGTAGAAATGAAATACATTCTTCTATTTAAAATCTGTTTTTGTTTTTGGAGTATGCACCAGGCTGTGTAACGCAGCAGAAAGACAATACAGCTATTTAGTCTGCATGGATTAATGTCGTCTGGAGCTCCAATCCTGGATTTTCTTGGCTAGATCTCTGGATGGAGATTTCTTTTATTAGCTGATGAGCAACATAAAAAGAAGACCTGAAAGCCTCCTACTTGGGAAAATTAAGTAAATTTAAAATCAGGCATTTGATTACATATCTTCTTTTTCTCCTTACTGAAGGAAAGTAGTTATTTATACTCTCAAGCTGGTAAGCAACAAATCCCTTCTTATTAAAGTAAGTTAAACCATTAATGGCATTACAGTTGGTTTAGTTGTGTTTTTATGCTACTGCCACCTGTCTGCATTCCAGATTGCACTGAAGCAAAAGGAAAGCCATTTTCTGTCCTAAATTCACACTAAGACAATCATTGTGAATGCATTATACTTAAAAGAAACAAGCCAATGAGTTCAGATCTCAGTATTAAGTCAGAAAGATTTTTTTCTTGCCACGGTTATATTTAAAATAGGACAAAACAGAAACAGATGTTGTCTTACAATGTCACACCCACACCACAGAAAACATCATTACAGTAACCCTATCTACTTACTGCTAACACCAAGGCACCGTCACACTTAAGGAAAATTAACTACTCTGTAGATGGAGGTAAGATCCCAGCTGTTATAAAACACAAGGTAATCCTCATGTCACCGGCAATGTGGAGCTAAGTAATGAAAGAAATGAGCGACCTGCACAGAAGTCTGGTGCTCCGCTGTGCTCTGCCGGGGCCGGCTCCTCGGGGATGGACTTCATGTTCCGCAGAGGGGGCCCTGGGGGGCTGTGGCCGGGACCCAGAGGGCTCTGCATGGGAGGCAGCCGGTGCCTTATCTTCTTTTTATTTATGTGAAGGTTACAGTGGCAGCAGACAGCGATGCATAGACACTAAATTAATTAAGCTGTTTTTAAGCCACGGCATTAAGGTGATGTCATAAGAACCTGCTTAGGACGGCAAGGTCACTGGAGAGGGATAGCGCATACCCAGTAATAAAACAATCTGTGGTTTGAAGGGCTTGTGTTGGATCTGCCAAACCATCCATACCACAGGATGGACACCACCTGGAGGAGTACTTTTTCTATCCATTGAATATCCAGCAACATGCCCAGTTTAAACAGGAGGAGATCTGATAAATCTTATTCAGCTGCAAGAAGCATGTCACTTATGCTCAGGAACATATAAATAGATACCTAAGGACTAGATACAGAATTGTAGAATCGTGAAGGTTGGAAAAGATCACTAAGATCATCTAGTCCAACCCCAACCCATCTCCACCATGACCACTGATCATGCCCCTCAGTGCCACATCTCCATAGTTCTTGAACACCTCCCCAAGCAGCCTGTGCCAATACCTCACCATTCTTTCTAAGAATAGCTTTTTCCTTATATCTAACCTGAACTTCCCCTGGTGCAACTTAAGGCCATTACCTCTCATCCTATCACTGTTACGTGGGAGAATAGACTGACCTCCGTCTCCCTACAACCTCCTTTCAGGATAACATCTTCCCTGAGACTCCTCTTCTCCAGACTAAACAATTCTAGTTTATTTATATCTTTGGGAACACAAAGAACTAGGATAACATCTCGTTGCAAGATAATATAGTTAGTTTAGTTTAGTCCAGACTGAGCCTGTGTTTGCATAGAAGCAGGTTCAGGCAGAAACTTGTTGGAGGAAAATCTGTTCAGCTTTCGCTTTGGATTGACTTGGGGTGTTGTGTTGTCATTTTGCATTGGTAGTGTGATCGTGTTATACAACTCAGGAAACAGAGAAGAAAACCCATGCTAAGTTACTCTTTTTGCAGAAATCAATAACAGCAACAATCGGTTTTTATATTCTCCATAGCTGTACAAAATATCTACTCCAGGGAGGATCTAGCAGAAGAAATAAAGCATATGGTGATGCCATGCAAACTCTTAATAATACTATTGCCTCATTGTGAAATATTTCTACTAGGAAATGTTGTGCATTTGAACAGCAGCCACAGTCTTCTCATAAAGAAGCCTTTTCTGCAGCTCGTACAGAGTAAGGACAAGCTGTGTCTTCAGCATTAATGGAATCAGCTTCAGTGAGTGAGTAATGCTTTGTGTATCTGAAGGCTGTGATCTCGTAAATGTGGTAAAAGGATGGCAGCGTTGGTTTTTCTAAGCAGGCAGTTCCACATGAGGTGAAGTGAGTCACAGCATTTGAGCTGGATGGGAAGCACTCAGAAAGGGGCTTTTGTTCTCTGTCTCCAGCCTCTAACAGCCAGCGAGATCGTCCCGGCCATCCACTGGCTTCGGCATCAGTGAAGCTGTGTGTGAGCAATGCCTAGGAGTATAAACTAAGGTCACACAAGGAGACTTGAATTAGCTTAGAACGACCACAGTAGAGCCCCACCACCGTCTCCCATAAGGAAATGCTCCAGGCAGCTGGAGACATAGATGGGGATCAATTTGTCACCGGGAGCTTTGCAGCAACAGCAATTTATCCCTGTCTGCAGTACCCCACACAAACAACTGAGGAGAAACATTTCTATTCCCTGCATGGCAGCCTATTCCCCTTTCTGCTCCTGGTAGTCTTTACTTGTAATTGCGGCAAGAATAATACCCCGAGGGCTTTATGCTGATCTGCTGGATTTGAGCATCACCTCTCAATTTACAACCTCTGCATCCCCACCGCAAGATGAGCACGCGCTGCTGGGATCCCATAAAAGCTCACGGAACAAGCGAACAAGCTTAGGCCTGCCTATATTTTACCACCAATTTCACGCAAGGAATTTAATGTAAGATCTGCTTGGTAATCGTGCAAAACCGGATGGCAGCTGGAAGGGCTCAGCTCCACGCTTTGTGCCACAGGGCGGATTTGGTGCAATCCATGTGTGACGGAGCGGTGCTATGGGCCATGAGCTGCACCAGGCCTGGTCTGGGACAGCATGTGCTGGAGAGTGGCTGTGCTCAGAAGTGTTATGTCTTGCAGCATCTCAGCGTTGCAGAGTGCCTGGAGCTGCGCTTCAGTGGTGCATAAAAGCACTTTTCATTCAAGGTGAATAGTCATCAAAGTGATAGAGAAAATTGTTAAGCACTGTTACTGGAGCCATCTTTGCTTTTCTTATATAACTGTTAATGCAGTGCTGTCTCAAATCATGTAAGGTTTACAGCCCATTACTTCCAAACATTGAACATAATGATAAAAACAAATATTGTGTTACCGATTGGTTTCCATCGTTGGACTGAATTATTTGATTAAGTTGTGATCCCTAAGGCTGAAAGCAAAGAATTTTGCTCAGAGCAACTGGAGTATCAGAAGATGAAATCCTTGTTCCTATGGAGAAGCTAGAGAGAGGCACAGGAACAGGGGTACAGCAGCACTACAGAGGGTGAGCACTCCCATTCTCCCCACTCTCACCCTCTGAGGACTTACACTAGGAGAAAGAACTACCACACATAAATACATATATATACACACACATATACATACATAGATATAGATATATATCTATACGTAGGCACCATTACCCAGCCAAGACAAGGGTACTTGGAGCAATCCAAGCAGTCCATAGCCCCTTTTGGATATTTCAGGGGCTTACATGTAGTGCTTCACACATGTTTCCTGGGGTAAAAGCCAAATGAAACTAAAAGCAGCCAGTTATGCTCTCAGTGATTTGTTTGCTGGTGTGGAGTGCCCATAAGGGCCTCTATCTAAACAGTCTGTTCTCTGGCTCAGTATCATCCATACCAGCTTGTGTACATCTCTCCAGCCTTACTCAGTCTGTTCTCCTATGAGTTATATCTTCTTTAACTAAATGTATTAGGGCACTCTATCTCCCTTCATAGCAGCAAGATTCAAGCATAACTACTTCTTGCTCTAGAAATTTCATGAGTAACTCACTGTCTATTAATACCCTTGGAGTATACAGCATTTTAAAAACAAAAACATGACAAAAAAAATAGGGAATCGTCTCTTTCTCAAGCTGGATTTGTTACCACAAGAGTGTGTCAAACGTCATTGACATCTTTGTATTGCAGACATCTTTGCATTGCTTTAATTTATGCAAGTAACAAATAATTGTACCGGATGGCTTCCCAAGGTACATCTAATTCCGTGAAAGAAGCCCTCATATGATTTAATTGATTGATCCATTGATCCCAAAAACATGCATACTCAATACGATGCCCAGGACTTTAATCACAGTGCTGTAAACTGCCATGATGTAATGTGATGGAAAGCGCAGCAATGACAGCAGGGCAGCAAGGTCCTAGGTTGCAGCAAGGGAAGGCTTGTTGAAATGCAACAGCCATGGGCACAGAAATAAAAGAAAGAAACTGCTTACCTTCAGAAGGCCTCAGGGGGGCAGGGACCTCCAGCAAAACACCCTTGCCTCCCCTGTCAACCCTTAAATGAGGTCTTGGAAGGGGTGGAGCCAGGATCCACCCTCTTCTGGTCACTCAGGTACATTGCATGCACCTGGGCACCCCTGGGTTGTCCCTGCCTTCCCACCAGGTGCTCAATCACTGGTTCAAGCCATGAATTAGCATTTCCACTACATGTGGATTGGGGGAAAATGAAACTGGGGCTTCTGGTAGTGTCATTGTCCATCTATGAACATATAACTCAGCTTGTTGAGAGGCATTTTGATTCTGAAATGGGCAGCTTGGGTGGCTGCAGCAGTACTGTATCGAGAGAACAGACAGCAGTCTTCACCTTCCTTGCCTGTACAAAAGTAAAAGCTAAGGCTATGGAGCAGGGATAGACCTGTGACACCAGGACTAGAGACACCTTCCATCGTTCCTAATAGGATCTCATGTTAGATAGGTTTCCCCTTTAGAAGGAGTACTCAGTGGTAACTAATAGAATAAAAATGTTTTTAATTTTTGTGGCTAAGGGTCATTTTGGAATGCCTTTAGGGTTTGCTAGAACAACTGAGGAATGATAATGAAGTCCTTTGGGTACGGACTGCATGCCTGGTCTCCTCAGTTCAGACAAGCCACGTAGTCAGAGTCTTTGCCTTTTTTTGTTTCTTTGTAGCAAAAGAGTATTTTATTGATAGATTCACAAATATTATTTGGCAGCCTCCCTTCTTTCCTCTGCAGAGACGGTCTGTGTTATGAAATGCCCTTGCCTCTGACAAGGCTTGTGATTTCTGTAGCAGATCTGCACACAATACTGAGCACGCTTATTGGAGCAAAACAGGAGATGCCAGCCTATTTGTTTTCTCATTTGTAAAAGTTTCCCCAAACACTTCCCTTTCCAAGAGAACATTCACAAACCGTACTGTACATGCTCAGACTGCACACAACTCATTAACAAGGCAACATCAGGGAACTTTTGATGTATCCACATTTTTCCCTAAAGAATTGGACGTACACATTTCCCAGCTAGCAGTGAAAAGCTGCCGGCTCCCAGCAGCCAAAAATCACAGCAAGGCTATGTGCTGCAGCTCCCTCTGAATGAGTAAGCAGCTGAAAATATCTCTTGCATTTTCTTTGGCAGCCAGGGTTACAGAGAGTATTTATCCCTCTTTCTATATTTTCTGTGATCAAATAGTGCAAGATCGCAGCTAGCATAACTGGAACACAGACCTTAGTTTTTAAGTTGTTGCTGGCTCTGTCTCAGATGGAACAGCTTTGAGACATCAGTGAGTCCACCCATTAGATACTCTGCTCCCTTCTTCACAGCACTGGATTCTACATCAAGTGTTTCTCTTTTTATGTAATCTGACCCTATCTCTGTCCCGCTCTTAATGCTCCTTACTATCAGCCAAGGCATTAATCTCCAGCCTGTGTCCTAAATACATTCCTGGAGAGGCAGTGGAAGTAGGTATCAATCCTGTTTTCCAGTTCAATCACTGCATGCCACAAAGATTACATTTGTGCCAGACACAACAAGACTAAGACACACTCATTAGCTGAAGCATGTTTGGATCAAAGAATTTAGAAGAAAAATAATAGATGAGAACTTGAGGTTTTAGGAATGAGAACACAGTAAATCCAAGCTAAGCTCACTGAAATCCAGGAAAAAATTTGAACGTGTAACGAGGCAGAGTCATGGTGAATGTTTTCAGACAGGGTAGCAAACTAGCTCAGTGCATCGAGCAAGTGGTGATTTCTGCTCCTGGCAGCGGCACACAGCACTGCTCAGGGCTTTCAGGGTGGACACTTGGGGTCTGCAAGGAGCACTCTGGGACTGATTTCCATATGCCAGGGCAGCAGGCTGCCTGCTGGTGTGCATTGGGGTGAAAGGACATAAGCTAGGAGAAGAAACAGAAACTCAGCTGGGGCCAGCAACTCAAATAGCAACTCAAATAGGAAAGAACAAAACTAGAAACATCCATGCATTGTACCATTGAACCTAGACTGTTAAATGCTGCTGGATGGGCCCCTAACAGACAGGTAACTTTATTTCTCAGGTCTCCGAGATGAACTCTCTAAGGCCTGATTTCTGAACCTTGTGTGACAATTTTAATGTTTACAGTAAATGAAAATTGTTTGATTCCTGGCAGTTTTTGCAGTAGATCTTCACTAAGATGATAGCAACCGGGTGCATTATTACACAGTTGTTAAGCCAGTAAGCAAACTTCATAGGCACCATTATTTTCTCCCTTTCCAGAATGAATGAATAAATAAATAAACAAACACATAGCAGCCCTATAACAGCAAACTGTTTTTTCCAGCTATCAGACACAGAGAGCACACAGGGCAGAAGCACTGATGTCAACAGTGCAAGCACACTGAGAAGGGTCAGAGCCTGGCAGAGGACCAAGCCTCTCCCCTGCATGGACACACAGCACTGCTGAGGGGCCGGCACTGATTTCTGCACTGCTTCCTAAATGCTGCTCTACTCGGTCTGCTCACAGGGCCCCAGCACAGAGCCCTCTCCAGCAGTAGTGTGACTATCTCCTATCTTCTAGACCAAGCAATGCAGGACACAGTTTCTGCAGCACAGCAGTGGCAGCTGCTAGTTGTACTACCCTCCTGATTCTTTTTAACAGAAAGGAGGAGACAGGTGACCAAAACATACGTGCATGCAGCAGTGGGATGCCAAAAAGTAGCCCTTTGCCACTATGTCCCCTTGTAACCTGAAAGTTCAGATCTCCACTGCAAGAGGATTTGGGTCCTCTCAGGCTGTGGTAGGATAAACACAACCACAATCTCCATTCTGCCAGCACCCAGGCTTCTGTGGGTACACACGAATAGAAAGTTGGACATGTGGGTCTTGAACTGGCCAGTGCATAGGAAACCCAGTGCTTATGAGGTTTGAGACTCAGATACCCAAACCTCTGCTCCCTCTGGGGATCACAAGAGCCCTTTGGGCTTTAGCAGCCCTTGTTTCACTTACAAACAAGGACCTCAGACTAAATTCCAGCCAAGCAGTGAGGTCCAGGCTGTGGTCAGGGCTAGCTGGGCCAGACAGCTGCTGAATGGAACAATCTCATAAATAAGCCTTTCCCTTTCACTGTGCATATTTTATATCAAAGCAAGGTCTCAAAAAATAAAGATAATAATAAAAGGAAGGATAGGATTCATTAGCTATTAATACTATTCATTGTTAATATTTCTACAATAGCATTTGCATGCATGAATCTTCAGATACCAATGAAAACGTATCCTTCCTTCACATACCTTACAAGTTAATTGACATGCAGCGTGGCTTGTCAAGGGATGGCAAACAAAAGAGCTGGGAGGAAGAGGATTTACTCAGAATAAGCCGATAGCTACAAATGATTCTGAATCATATTGGAATTAAGTGCCTTAGTGCCATTAATGCCACTGGCACTGCTGCTCGTCCTGACACTGGTGAGGCGCTTACTCTAAGAGTCTCTTGATTTCTCAGTGGTTAATTTTCTATATCTTTTCTTTTTCTTATTTGTTCTTCAGAACCCATCAGAGCAAAAAGCTGATGTCTGAAAGGATCTAATTGCGGCTATGGTTAGGTTACGACAGGCGGGAGGTGGAGGAACCAAAGAGGAACAGGACAGAAAATATATCTTGTAATGAGACTGATCCACTAAGATTTGCTAATTATAATAAATATGAGATTGCACAGAAGCTCCTAATGAGCTTATACAAAGCATTTCAAAGGGGCACTGTCAGGCTAAACGTCGTGTTTAAATATATAAATTTCCTTAATAATTCTAGATTAGAGCAGAATGAAACCTGGATACCCAATTAAATCCTCACCCTTTGTATTAGGGTCCGATCTGTATTTCATACAGCAGTCACCAAAACCAGACGGGATTTTATTCTGCTCCTTCTTGGCTGCAGCACGCCAACATCCTAGGAGGGAGGACGGGGCATGGATGCTCTGTGAAAGCTGGAAATGCAGCTATAACAACACAGCAGGGACATGTTGCACCCTTGTCAGCTTTGTCCAAGCTTTGGGATCCTGGGATTGTATCTTTGGGGCTATGTGTGAGGGTATCTGAATGCATCTCTGGTGTTTGCATAAAGGTACCCCAGCAGACTGTCAGGGATGCAGCTCCACCAGAACCAGTTCAAAGGCCTCGCAGTGCCCTGGGTTGCACCATATACCTTCAGCCACAGCTTCATTTTCTTGTTTTAGCACATGACTTAAACGTTTCCATGTTTAGATTACAGGCCTTTCAAAGCTAAGTTTAAATCCGGAGCAGTGGCTACGCTGAGTTTAACTGAAACTGCAGGAAAGAGCTTATGGAAAATTCTCCGCAAAGAAGTTTTGTAAATAGTGGTTTGATACTATGGTGATCGGTCCTTAGAAGCACCAACTCCATTTTTCTCTCTACTCAATTCCTTGGTTTTCTTCCAACGCACAGATTTTAGTCTTGGCCTGCACAGCAGTGCCAATTGTGCATGTTTATGCATTAACAACTGCCAATCAAGACATACTCACAGAGCAGCAATGCTGGATCTACTTCCCATTTCAGCTTCTGCTAGGAAGTGTGGGAGGGGGCAGAATGCCTTTGCCTCTGGGAGCACTGTGCTTTCAGTAAATCACAAAGCATGATCCAGATCTGAGAAGGGTGAGAGTGCAATGGGGGAGAGAAGCAAGAAATCTGTTCATATACTGACTGGCTCAGATATATTGCCATGCAGAAGCACCGTAAGGATACGCTGGAGGTCCTGTCCTCTGCTGTTCACGTTATTTCTCTCAGTGCACCCCTCAGTGCACCCTGCAGCTCACCTTCCCAGCAAGCTGAGCCCCAGAGAGGCCCCACTGCTACCTGCTGTAAGAGGAGCAGGGCTGTGTGTGACAGGGCGCCTGATCCCAAAAGCCACTGAGCTTCAAGCCATGGTCACCACGGGTCTCCTCTGGTAGGTGCAGCCTTACTCTAGTATTTGAAGCACCTGAGTGTATCCACTGCCACTTACAAAAAGACAAAACAGTAAATTTAGTGGGTTGCTGCACTTGCTGTCCTGTGCAATCTAGCAAACTCTCCTATCCAGGCTGGAAAGGTCTTCAGCTTCTTTTGTAACGAGGAAGCAGAGAAAATAAATTCTTCAGAATAACCTGCAATCACTCCAACAGAAACAAGCAGCACTTAGAGGGATTACTGTCTCCACGTATCATTATCGGGGGGAGGACAAACGCAATGCTCTAGAAGCTTTGGAAACATCTCAGACTACTTAGGGAGTTTACCACACAAACCAAAATGTTTGAAAAACTTACTTTTCCTTAGCCATGAATTTCCCAAACGAGTATGGACAAAAATTCATCTCTGAAGCAACTCGAGTGAACGCAGGGAAGAACAGAGGCCATTGTTTTGTTCCCCTCCCCTCCCCAGAGTGATGCAATATCTCTTAGAACCAGCAGGGGGGAAAAATAACATGCAGTGTACTAAGGACAAAAGTTCTTTCTGATTTCCTCAGTTTCCAAGCCTGCTGGAAATCTGTGTTTGCTGTATACTGCATTCTCACGGCCCAGCAGATTGAGTGATGGACTGTTTTTTTCTGCTTACCTCTCTTTCCAATCTCTTCTGTAAGCAGCGCAGCTGTACTTCTGAATCCGTGTTTAAATGGGGTGGAAATAAGTCCTAATGAGATTGTCCTGCCCTATTACCTTAAGTAGTGCGCCTCAAATGAACCCTGCTAAGGGCTGTAATTCCCTTCAGAGACATGAGTAAGTGGCTCATATTTCACTGCTGTGGTTTGGGTCATCACCAGATACTTGGTAGAATTCTGTCTTTATTGCAGAAGAATTACAGAAGCCAGTTTTTATTAAAGGTATGAAAATAGAAGAAGATATGTTCCTCAAAAAAAGCACTAAAAGAAATCTCTCCTGATCTCTTCTTCAAGCAGAAATTGATCTTTGCATATCTACTTCATGAATGTGCAGTCACAAAAACTTTACTCCCATAAATTCAAATGACTGGTGTTCCTACCCCATATCTCCATAAAAACAAAGGTGCTTTCCAAGACCTGCTGCTGGGTGGGGCAAAGAAGGCAGCAGCAGATGTTCAGGGATGGAAGGACCACAAGACCCCATTCTGAGGGTCCCTAATGAGCAACACACCACAGCAGTTACTTTATGTGCAAGGAGGCTTCCCAGAAGTCTAAACAGCAGGGACACGATGTATTTAGGACCTCTTGAGAACTGTGAGTGCAGCTGAAGGGAGAAAATTTTGGGGCACTATCATTTGGCCAAGGTAATATATTAAGAACAAAAGATGACCCTAACTCTTTAGAAACCAATTGCAGTGTCCTTACAGGCACAGGGTAAGCCCCTGCTAGCATCTGCCAAAAGTACTATTCAGGTACTCTCAGTGTCCATAATTCCTAGGCACTGTTTCATTGCGTCATACATTTTGGGAAGTAAAAACACGAAGGATTTCTGGAGATGTGTAATATCATCACTGAATTTTTGTTGCATTTCCACCAAGAACATGTAAAGTTCCAGGAAGTACCAAGAAGAAATCAGTTTTCCTATCCGCAGTCCTCTCAGCTGTGTAGTAAATGGGATTTGTTCCCACTGCAGTCAGTGGGTAACCCACAAAATGAAGGTCCATGGAAGAAATCTCTCCTCCCCATCTAAGCCTAGCATAACACACAGAGAAGGCAGACAAGCATCACCAGTATCCAGAGAATTTAGAGAAGGAAATTGTCTAGGAAATATCTCAGTTCTGCTAAGTGGCTTTTGGAAAATGATGGAAGCACAAGTAAGAATTAGCAGTTAGCCTCCAGCTCCAAGCAGAGGGCTGTCCCTCGTGGCCGACCCAGCTCAGAGAAGAATTATCCATCCTGACAACTTTTCATGCCATTTTGATACCTGGCCAACATACAGAAATTCACAGACATGAAAATCTCAGTGGTCTCATGTTAACTGTGGAGACGAGAGATCTAGGGTTCAGCTGGAGTAAAGAGCAACTGCTCGAAGAGGAACAAGACCAAATCCGTGGAGGTGTACCAGGCCCGTGTTGGCCCCCAACCTGTTGCAAAGCTCTGCAGCGATCAGCAGCAAGATAATCTGGTTTCCATTTGCTGGCTCCTTGCTTCAAACCACCCCAAACGCCAGTCAGGCTCATTCCCAAGAAAGCACACACTCTGAATCACAAAAAAACCCCCATCTGCCTGGATGGGTTGGGCTGCTCTGAGGTGGACCTTCAGATCAACTCGTTAATTTCTTCTGTTGCTTCCAGTTCTCCTCTGTCCCTGTATAAGGCTTAATTCCACAAGTCAGATCATCAATTGAGCAATTGCCTCAGAACAAGAAAATCTTTAAAGATTTGGCACTTACCTAGAGCAGCCCAGCTGCTGAACTTCATTAGGGAAAGGAATCGAACACTAATCATGCACTCAACATTGAGGCACATTTCCGAGTGAGAAAGTAAAACTAACAAATGAAACCTGGCTATTTCTGAGCCTGCGTCTACCCCTTGGACACAATGAGATGTTTCGCTTCAGGGGACCTGAGCAATGAGGCTCTCATAGAGGGGGGACTCTTCATGCCTTAACCAAAAAGTGCCATCAGTCACATTCCAGTGGTAGCATCTTTACTGGGTGTATGGGAGAAACCATCAGAGCGGGCAGGAAGTACTAAAGTAGAGGAAAAGGACTGTTCAGTTACTTTATGTGCAAGGAGGCTCCCCAGAAGTCTAAACAAACCAAGTAATTGTAAGAGAGGAGTCTGCTGAGAAAACTACCGCTCTTCTTGAGAAAAGCTGAGAGCAGATTGAATGCCTTCCCTGGAGTTTTCCAATTTTTTCATTAAATGACTCAAAACAAAAACACGTAAAGATGTGGTTGGTGTCTAAAAAGGCAGTTTTTGTTAGAGAAATGTTTTTCTCTGGCCTACACATGCAAGCAACTGTGTGCCTCACACTGCCGTATCTGTTCCAGACGTTGCACGTTCTCTGACACTTCCATGTGATGCTTCTCCCTATGACTTACATGTTTAAAAATCAGAACAAATCCTCACTCCAGTGACAGAAGACACCCCACTTGTTGCTGAATGGGTGAGAATAGACGGTTCATAGACTGATGCTGATCCCCCAAAAGCTCATGACCCAAGAAACCTGACTTCAGAAAAAAAGATTATAATAAAACTTAAGGCTCGTGGTAAACATCAAAGAGTTGGCAGCACTGCAACGAATCAAACATTTTAGGTGAAACTTCCCAGTGAAATTGCTTCAATTTCATCAATGTGCTGTCTGTTTTCAAACAGCTATGCCTAAATATACCACTTGGAATTTATGATAGATGCAGGAAATAATCGTTTCCTTCTCAAAACCCTTTCCAGATGGGACCCATATGCCTGCAGCACAAACACATTGCAATCTCATGCCTACGTCAGATGTGTGTGAAAGGGGCAGCTGACTCTTGTAGCAAGAGGACTGACTGGGAAGCCTTGGTTATGGGGAACAGGAGCTGCAGAAAATGACAGGGTTGGTGTCCCAGCAATAAGCTGCTTGTGCCAGAGCCTCTGGTGCGTGAGGCAATCAGTACAGTTAGTAAAGCACCAAGTTACTACAATAACAAACTGAGAAAGTACATTTATTGCTACAGATCTAGTTATGAGGTGATAGAGGTTTTTATATTTTATGACTAATGTGTTCCCAGAAAGCTGTTTATTGTAAGATCACAGCTTCACCTGTTGGAAATGTTGAAGGATGCAATTCCAGGATGATCAAGGACAATTTCAAGCTAGATCAGATTGAAAAGAATTGCCAAGAACCGGATTGCATCTGCCTCTCACCACAGAGCTCCTCTGGAAGGGAGAAGCATTGCCCCACAGAGCAGCTGCAGAAGCCAAGCTTTTCTCAAGCAGTCACAGCAGAGCATTCCTCATCTCCTGATGCTGGACCAGGGTCCACAGGCATGATTTACAGGCGTGTCCTGGTCTCACAGCTGCAAATGAGGACTGAATATATGAAGTATCGTGCTGTGCCTCAGCATCTTGAGTTACGGACACACATCAGACAGAACTGGTTTTGGTTGAATCTTGCTAAGCCTCAGTGCCTCATATGTAAACTCTGAATAATACCACACACACAGCAGTGACTTATTCTAAGTCATATTTGGGAATGTTTCAGTGGGAGAAGAATGAGGTACAAATACATCTCCCTCGGCAACCATGCTGGGACAAAGCACGAGTAATGCAGAGCACTTCCCACACAGCACAGGAGTCCAGGACTCCCGCAGGGAAATGAACCTGGGCTCCACCAGCAGGTCCCCAACCAGTGCCTGGCAAGTGCCAGGATCCCATTCCTCTCTCCCAGCATTTCTTTGCCATTTCACAAAAGCCAGGAATCATCTGGGGGAACCTCATCATTTTGTTTGGAGTCTGAATTGCAAAAGGATGGAAATGGGCCCCACCCTCTAAATCATTGCCCATGAAACAGGTCTGCAGCAAGAGAGGTCCCCAGACAGGAAGTGTTAAAGGCAACTATGGCTCCTAAATACCAATGGGTTGGCACAGACCATGCTGGAAATGCTACAGATGTTGTGGGACATGGTGGGGAGACAGAGAAAAACACATCCCTTGGTTTCTATGTGCCTTCAGTTACTGTAAACATCACAGGCTAGGACTATCAAGATATGTACTGTCCAGCCTCCTTCTTCAGCACCGTCCTCCTCAGAAAACAGATGGGAAGGGATAGAAAAACATCACTTGCTCTTCCATATATTATTTCAATACATTTTCACAAACCTAGACTTCCAAAAATAGCGTTAATGTCTCCGCTAGCTGCAATATCTTCTGTCTGGGGCCCAAAAATGCACAGCACACATGCTGTGAGGAGACCTCACCCGCCACATTTAAATAGGGATGCACGAGGAGCCCTGCTGCATAGCTCTGTACAGCTGTGTGCTGTGCTGGAGCTGAGCCAAGCCCACACTGAGATCAAGCCTGGCTGCAGCAGAGAGCAGACTGCTCTTCTCTTTGGTTTTGACAACAAAGAGTCAGATCTGTGGTCTATGGCACTTCACACGAGTGAAATGGAGCTGCTGCCAGCCCTCCAAACCCCTCCTTTTCACAGCACATCAGAATTACTGCACAGCCTTGGGAGTCCTCAGGTTGCTCCCAAACTGAAAAGCACTTTTTTTTTCCCCTCCAACAAAAGATATGAGAATACAGATAAGGAACTGCAGCTGGGTCACTGCGGCCTCACTGCTTTGAAATCAGAGCATTTGCACATCACCAGCCCAGGTTGGCAGGGAGCGGCTGCATGCAGTGCTTGGGCTTCAGTAGGCCGTGAAGCAGGGGATGCTGCACAGGTGGGATAACTCCTGATGGATCCTCGTTGCATTTGATATTTGGGATCATGGGGCTGTCTCAAAATGCCTCACTTGCAGAGAGCAACTCCCAGAGGCTGTGCAGGGACAGAGCAGTGCGGGCACGCTGCTGAGCTCAGCAAGCTCACCATGACAATGCAGAACGGGCCTGAGGCTCAGGAAACATACATTCCTGCAGGGCTCAGGGATATCCTGATTCTGTAAAGAGCAATTTTAGCAAATTGGTTTCAGTCTCTCTTAAAGGCATCTCTGAAACATGTAATTTTAGCTTTAAAAGGAAGTATTTAGCTAAAGAGTCAGGAACACGCTTCAGTTGAAAGGTCTTATTTCCTTCTCTATTGACACGAAGCCAGCAAAAGTTTAAGAGGAATTTGAAGGGAATTCAGTCGGATTTTCACGCCACCTGCACAGAACAAGCTGACTCAATTCTGCTTCTTTGCTTTTCAGCCCTGTTTTCGTATATAACAGAGAAAGTATGTACATAAGAGATTGCTGGTGTCCTAAGAGCTACCCCCTGTCCAGCAACAGACCCTTCATCTCTCGGGGCTGAATACCTTGTGCTTCTATAGCAGTGATGTTATCCACAAAAATTCAGCCGCACCGCTCAGAACCAGCCTGTGGCTGACACAGTCTTGAGGGGTAAACAGGGGAAGGGGCACTTTAAGAACCTTTGCATGACTTCAGAGGTTCTTCTGAAGTCAAAAGGATCGTGTTAAGAACCAGAACCTCCGTGACTCATATATTCCTAATCAAAATGCTGGGTGCATGAAAAGCTCTTCAGTCACACAGAGGCCGAGCTGCGGCTCCTTCCAAGAGGGAAATAACGCACACGAGGGGAAGCACTTAAATAATTGATGTTCTTTTCTTTTATCTGTGTGTAGGAATGGCAGAAAAATCTATGTACCCAGCACTAATGGACAGCATCAGAATGCCAATAATCAGTAATGAGAAAGAAATAGGAGTGCCACTGTCCTGAGGTGGCTGATGTTTCTTTCTGCTTTATCTCCCCATGTTACAGCAGCAAACAGATAGTGTAAGTTTTAGGTTTCTGCTCACCAATAGATCACTTTGATAGTAACACTCACAAATGCCTTTTTTGGTTGGAATTCTGTCCAAAATGACTCACTTGCTTACATTTAATCTGCAATCTGACAGCTCGGATTTTATGCCTCCTGAACTACATTCAAAAGAAAAAAATAAAACTTGGTTTTCATCAGAGGTTCAGTTTTCCATTCCAAATCAGTGCTGCAATAACATAAACCAGGGATTGAAAAACCCACTGCCTTTACCCTACAAACTGCATAATCACTCACGGTGTAGAAGCAGGGTATTCCTACGGAGTAAAGCTTCTTGTTGGATAATTATTGGTATGCATATTGAGCCATTCATATCCAGCTATTTAATTCAAAGATTTTGAAAGATTTTAATTCAAAGATCACATTGAGAGTTCCCTCAGACAGCAACCCAGAGGGAACAATTACACAGCTGTTCTTACTACATTCCTGTGTAGGCTGACAGCACTGTAAAAATCCTGGCATGTATTTACTGTAACTACAACCTCCAGCTCTTGAGGCTGTTCGTTAGGCATACCCTCTGCAGAGGGGCTGGCAAGGCAGCCCATAGACTTGACACTATTACCATGCTTTGGCTAAACTTATTTATAGTTGCATGCATATGCACAGACGCTTGCATGTGGCTGTCCAGGTCGTTGTAAACAAGCCTCGAGATCCCAGCCACGTTGCAGTGCTCACGACATTTGCCACTAAAACAGCTCCTTGCAGCTGTGCTGTCTGGCCAAATTCAGAAATAAGGGTTTTAGAAGTACACCATCAGTCTTACTATGATCATTAGATTCAGCAAAGTGTCGTTTCTGTATAGCTGATTGCTAACGTTATTTTAGACATTTTTAAGCTGATTTTCTTGCAACACTTCTTATGGATTTTCTACTGCTGAAGTTTTAAACTCTGAAATTGCTTGCAAAGGAGAGATGATTGCAAAGGGAATTTCTTGATTTCAAAGTACCTGGATGGGTAGAGCCAATAGCCAGGAGCTGAAGGACTCATAAACCTTGCAGAATCATAGAACCATAGAACCATTAAGGTTGGAAAAGACCATTAAGATCACCTTCTCCATCCCAAACCTATCTCATCATGCCTACTAGCCTTGTCCTTTAGCACCTCATCTATGCAGTTCTTGAACACCTTGAGGGACGGTGACTGCCATACCTCCCTGGGCAGCCTGTGCCAGTGCATTAGCACTCATTATCCAGGCTGAATCTCCCCTGGGGCAACTTCAGGTTACTACCTCTGCTCCTAAGGAACAAGAAGGGCCACCAGCCTGCCTCTAGTGCTGGGTGAGCCATGGGGCCAGGAGGATGGCTGGGAGAAAGGAGAAACACACCAAATCTTTCCCCTACTGTGTCAGGACCCTTCTGAGCTGCATCCACTTTGCACATCCCTGCTGACTTTGTCTCTGCAGTAAGCTGCTCCTGCACCCACCAGCACTATCCTGAAGGCAACCTCCTGGGCCCTCATTGGCAAAGGTAATTGAGACATCAGGAGCTCCCGCACACAGCATGCTTTGCATGCTCAATATCAGTTTCACCATTAATATCAGATGCCAAATATTGTCACTGTCATCCTGAAATATCCCACCCGTGGCTCTATGTGCTTCACAAGCAAACAGGCCAGGCCCTAAATCAGAGCTAGCTCTACCAAAGACAGGAAGCCTTGCTGGTGCGCACAGCAGCCCCTTGAGAAGATGAGCAAGGAAAACCCATCCTCCTCCCTGCTGCCTTTCAACAGTGGCAGGAGCTGTGTGAGGGCACAGGAGACTGCATGGCGCAGCTCACTCTGCAGTGCATACATAATTTATGCTTTTCCAGTTGCATATTTCTGGACTTGGGACTGTTTGTGCAAAATGGAAGCTAAGATCAAAGAAAACCTACACCACTGCCACAGCCACCTTCTGTACTGCCATTTTAGCCACCTCATTTCTGAGGCACAGCCTCCACAAGTGTAGTGAAACACCAGTACTTTGCTATACGTGTGCATATAAATGTATACAACATATATAAAAAGATAAATGCTTTCCATGGCATAAGAACAAAAAAGAAAACAAAAGATATTTCCAACAGCCCATGTCTCTATTATTAAGCTGCCTTGGCAGAGCACAGCTCTAGCATTATGACAAGAGTTTCCTGCCATGCCGACAGCGCAGTGAGTGTTTACAACACACCTCAAAGTTAAAAAACCAGCTGAGAAGCCTACATTGTTCCGACCTGCTCTCGCTCGGAGAATTTTGACACGTACAACCCCACAACCTCACGTACAGTCACAGACAGGCAGAACACGCCAGGCCCTTATTTTGAAAACAAGGCACACTTCTATTTTCCCTCAGCACACAAACCACTTGCATTTATCTACCCCTGCCGCAGCCGTTGGTGCGGGTTTATCAACGCGTCCCCACGACACATCCTGCAGGACCTGTCCCCAGAAGCTCCCGTGTGGGCCGGAGGCGGCTCACACCCACGCCGTCACCTGAGGATGGCACTTGGGCCAGCAGCCTTCACCACTGTGCCCATCCTCTTCCTCGCCCCGTGCCTTTTGGCAGTGCCCAAACCCTGCACCGGGGCTTCTCCTCGCCCAGCAGCGAAGGGCTGGCGTGGGGCTCTGCAACCCGAGACAACGCGCCAGCCGGCGGGACGCTGTGGTAAATATAAATCCGGCTCTTACCCACGGGCAGTCCCTCGCAGTCAGACATCGTGCAAGAAGCTCTCTTCGCCGGGGGCTTGGGAAAACACGGCGAGCAAACAGCAGCGCGGGTCCTTCTCCTGGAGGAGGCGGGGGTGGAAAATATCTCACGATTTACAGCCACCCGGCTCTTCCACGGTACAGCTACCCACCCAGAGAGCTGCAGCAACAGTCCCGTCTCTGCCTTCTCATTATGGGATGTAAAGATAAGAATGTGCTTTTGTGCCAAAAGAGTGTGCTATTGGTGGATAAATTTGTTGTCATCCCTCCCCTTCACGGAGTTTCCTCTTTAATGTCACAGAGGCACATTACCCGGGCTGAAAGGCCATGGAATATTTATGAAACGGCTTTTAAGAGCTGAACCACAGATCCGTGCTGGAGGAGAGGACTGAGGCTGTGCAGGAGCAGCACTGCGGGCACAGCCGCGGGTCGGAGCTGGGACAGGGCAGGGCTGGAGTAGCACAGCTGGATATAGGGCCAGGAATAAATCCCCTTGGTTTATACTGCAGAGTCTGGAAAACGGCACTCGTGACACTGCTGTCCCACAGCACACATTCTGCAGTGGCAATGCTCTGAGAGCAGATTGTTCTGTTACTTTTCATGACCACTGCTCACTTAAATACACAGCTTTAATGAAACATTTTGTGGCTTCCTTTAAAGCCTGACTTCTTAATCTTCGGGAACATTTCCACAGGATTTGCTCTGTATAAAATTCTTAGATCTTTCAGCCACGTCCAGTCAGCAAAGAGGAACCGTGCAGACTGTGTCCTATGTTACTTAATACCGTGTCACCAATGATGGTGCATGGGGTGCAGAACTGGGGGTCGAGAGCTGAGGGGATCAGAGCCCTTTGGGGGTGCACTGGGTGGTGCTCTCAGAGCCCACGGCACAGTCACCTGGGGCAATTTGCTGCTGGAGCCTGGGGAATATCTCACTCCAAAGTGCTTCCAAGGAGGAAAAAAAACTTCATGTACATAAAGTGCACTAAGACTATGCTCAGCATCTCTGATAGAGCTGAGCTGGTCTCATTCAGGTTCTTCCCTCTGAGCAGCACAGTTAGCCATAGGTAGTCTGAGTCTCAGATAGGAGACAGTGACCCAGAAGCTGAAAGAGCTGCAAATGTTCTCAAAATGATGCCTCAAGTTCCCTGCACAGGGTCTGCCAAGTTGCTCCTGGTGCTCTCTGCCCAGCACTGGGTGCCATGGGCTGGTAGGAGTTTGCTGGCATGAAATCTGCAGGCATCCCTCTGCCATGGACAACCATTGGCAGAGACTGTTTCCATATCTGTTCATGCTGCAGCCTGGGGACGTTCTTCAGAGTGTCAGCTCCAGGGAGAAAATACTACAGCCTATGCTCTTCTCCCAGTATAAGAAGTGCAGGGCATTGCATCCATCCTTCTCCTCCATATCCTTCCTATTCTTCTACTACCCTCAAGGAATAACCTCTGATCTGGGCAATATAGAACCAAGGAGGTATCTGCTCTCATCCTCATTAGGGAAGATGAGAGCGCTTACATCAGAACAGAGCACCCTTTCCCCCCCACACACAGTTCCAGTGCAGAAAAATTTTGCTCTGACATGAGTAGATGGAGGCTTTTTCTAGCTAGGCTCTGTACAAACACAGACTCCCAGCTCTGCAGAAACATATATACCAACTAAACTTCAAACCCCACAAGTTCCTGGACCCACTCACAGTTATAAAGCAAAACAGCTGCCTGAGTATTTGCAGGATCAAGGGCTGGCCATCTCACCCTGCACTCAGAACAAGCAGCTGTGGCTCATTTTGAGGTTACCTCTTCCAGCTGCGTGCTAGTGCTCCTCTGCTGCTAGCTGGAGTCCTCCAGCAGTGCTGGAGTGGTTCCTGAAGTGAATTCATGCCAGCTCCCAAGCCTGTGGCTCTGCTCAAACTCATCCTCACAAATGGCTGAAGAAACCTGTGTCTCACTCAGCCCCATCATTTGGCCTTTGGCTCAACACCTTCTGGGCAGGGGCAGAGGAGGCAGCAGAGAGGGCAAGGGATGGGACAGGGACGTCTGCAACAACCGCAGCAAAGTTGGCCAGAGCCATGATTAGGACTTGGCACCCCACTTCTTCTGAGCCCTAGGAGGGCTCCATGAAACACTAAAGCAGAGTGATATCCATTGGGCCAGAAGTTGAACGCATTCTAGCTCTTCTGGGGATACTCACCATAGATTACCTTAAATAAGGACTTTTTCAATTAAAAGTTTTCCTCTACTCCCTAGATATTTTGGTTGCAGGGTTATTTTCCTGAGAGGATTTAAGACTCTTCTTCTTTTTCAAGAGTAAAATGGAATATTTCTTTTAAGCTTCCCTGTCTCTCAGACTGAAAGGAGCCATGCTTGCTCCTGGAGAGATGCCAAGCCTGGAAAATTGAAGTCTGAGAGACTTCTGAGAGAGTTTGGGGAATTTACAAATCAGCCTAGTCTCTGCTATGGTGCAACACGAAGGAAAGTGCAGCAGTGACAGCAGAGCAGCAAGCTCCTAGGTTGCAGCAAGGGAAGGCTTGTTCAAATGCAACAGCCATGGTCACAGAAATAAAAGAAAGAAACTGCTTACCTTCAGAAGGCCTCAGGGGGGCAGGGACCTCCAGCAAAACACCCTTGCCTCCCCTGTCAACCCTTAAATGAGGTCTTGGAAGGGGTGGAGCCAGGATCCACCCTCTTCTGGTCACTCAGGTACATTGCATGCACCTGGGCACCCCTGGGTTGTCCCTGCCTTCCCACCAGGTGCTCAATCACTGGTTCAAGCCATGAATTAGAAGTTCCACTACACATGGCAAAATACAAAAGCCTAAAATTGAACTAAACAATAAAACGTGAGAAGTAAGCACAGAGTATTATAGTGGGTATTAATGTGATAAATATCCATCAGTAAGCATTCTCTCTTGGGTTTTGTGAGGAGCCCGAGGGATGCTTGTCCCTCACTGCACAGAGAAATCGGATCGTGGATCTGCCTGTTCTCCACACTGTTGCCCAGCACACACTTCTCTGCATTAGAGCAATGACAAATGCTGTGGGAGGAATGGTAAATTTAATATGCGGAAGGAAGGCAGTGGAGTATCGCCTACAGAAGTTTGGCCTGGGCCCCCTGGTCTCCTGTGGAAGGACACAGCACTCGATACTTTAGGAAGGAGGAGAGGCAGGGTGTGTGGGGTGCCCAGCTCATGTCCCAGTGAAAGGGCACAGGGCATCACAGAGCATCTGCCCACACTGTCATTACACCGGATCTGCAGAGTGAGCAGCACACGGTCATGGATACTGGATGTCACTTCAAGGAGTCTCATACAAACATAAAACATCCCAAGTCAGAAGGGACCCACAAGGATCATCGAATCCAACTCATGTCTCCACACAACACCACCCAAATCCAAACCCTTGGTCTGAGAGTGCCGTCCAAATGCTCCTTGAACTCCGACAGCTCAGGGCTGTGCCCACTGCCCTGGGCAGGCTGTTCCATGCCCTCTGCCCTGTGGGGCAGAGCCTTTCCCTGATATCCAACCTGAGCAGGATACATAGCAGGACCTAATTTCTACCCCAGATGCTTACACATCCCATTGGGCTTCTGATCTAAGTGCCTCTGGAAATCTGCTCTTTAACGTCTTACATCTCACTCAGCCACCCCTAGCTGGGCACCAGGCTGCTCCACCATCCACGCAGGAGGCAGCTGTGGTTCCAGCGGTGGGGTCTGCACACTGACAGACACTGAGCGCCTGCTCAAACCGCTGGTGGAAAGGCTTTGCTGATCCTGTCGGCAATGTAGGAGCAGGAATGGACTGTTGCCGATCTCCCCTGCATTTCTCTCTCCTGAGGCAGAGGGTAAGTGTGGGGAGCAGGAGCGATGTCAGCTGACCAGATTGGATCTGGTTACTCATGCTGCAATTTTCCACGAGGCCAAAACCAGAACCTTCCTGCCCAGTTTGGCAGGAATTTATATTTCACATCAGTGCAATTTCCACGCAGTTTAAATGGAGAATGCCTGAGATGTGCGTCTTGCCTCTAATTTATGCAAATTCCATTGGATCTCTCCCAGCTGTGTGCAGAGATCTCTGCCTGCTGGGTACCAGCAGTGGCTGGGAGGGAGTGGGGAGGAGGTAGGGTGATGCAGAGAGTGATGCAGGCAGATAGGAGCACGGTGGTGTCAGTGGATGACATCAAACAGCCCTAAGAGCAGTCCTGCAGGCTGGCCTCCAGGCTGTGGGATGCTTGTGGAGCTCCACCTGTGTGTGCAACAGTGATAGATAAGAAAGTAAGTCCCAGTAATTGGGATTTTATTTCATTATTGTTTTCTGACACATCCTTTTCACATTTTGACATGACAGATGGGGCGTGGAATAATGTCATTGCAAGAGAGGTAGATGCACTGATACAATCTCATGCGGTGTATCCAGGGAAGGGAAACTAAGGGATGAAAGCAAGATACAGCTGGCAGCAAACAGAAGAATAACAGCATCCCCCTGAAATATGCACCCCCTATATATGTCTCCTACATATATATCCCCACACATATATCATCATTTTGCACCTGTGAGACCTTTGTATCAATCTGGTTTGTGGGTTTTGGTTTTCTATTTTATTAATAAGATTTTCATTAGCCACTATTGAATCTGAGATTTGTATTCAAGAAAGGAAACGTCTCCATCATCTCTTCTGATGTCACCCCAGAGAGAAGATTAGAAGATTAGCTGTGTCAGCTGACACCAGCCCAGCGGCAGCGAAAATAATTTTGCACATTCAAAGAGAATGAGGGAGAAATTCCTCCAAGGAATGTGAGCCTGACAGTGGCAATTGTTGGCTCACAACGAGAATGCTTTATGCAAATGTGCAGATATACAGTAAATAAAATAAGGAGATCAAAGACTTGGAAGAAGATTTGTCTTAAGGAAGAAATAAGTGGATGGTTTCAATCTCAGCGGTGTTTTGGTCTCACCTAATTTACAAGCAGTTGCATTCCTGGGGGATGAGTTACAAAAGGCCATTGAAATTACATGAGGAAATATAAATGCTACATCTGAAAGATAAAGTCAGAGGACCGAGGCAGAATTCGTGTTCCCATCGATAAGTGGGAAATTTTCATGCACAGCGCAATTAGTGTTAATGGGATTTCCCTCTGCTGATGTTCCAGATGTTACTGAAGTGCCTCACGGTGAACATAAAAAGCAAAAGAGAAATTCTACAATTAGGTTTGGTTTTGCTTTTTCTGGATTTAGTGGCATTACTGTGGGTTATTTCAGTGGGACTGAGCCTTGCTCATCTGAGCGTGGCTGCGTTCACTCTGCATAGATCTTGTGGAAAAGGGAGTGTTGAGCTCTGAGTGTAAATATTATGGTATCAAGTTTGGGTTTGCAGAGAAGGTGAGAGTCTTGCAAACCTGATTTGGCAGCTGCAAAAATTACACTCCAGCAAGCAGATGTTCTCTGTGATGAGGGAAGTCTTTAAAAGATTTACAAATTAATAAGCTCTGCCAGGTTTTTAGTGGTTCCTACCAAAATTCCTATAAATCAGCCCGGCTGGATAAAGAGGGAGGGATGAGAGGAATCAATAACCTCCCCAGACAGCTTGTATATCCAAGGTTAGCTGACAAAGGGCTCCAGAGCTGGGAAATCCCAAGAGGAATTAAGGAGATGCAATATCATCCTTCCTGAAGGCAAAAGCCATGGCATCAGTCGTGTGCTGTAAGTGCTCCAGGGGCTAATTGAAGCCAGCAGCAATCAGGGATATTGGCTCAGCAATGAGGATACGTGAGGTGTCAGCACTCTGAGTTATTGGCTCACCCTGGCAGCACTGAGACTTGCTTTGGGGAAGTGAAGCTTTCTACTTCACCTGCAGGTCGATAACACAGCTATCGAGGTACAGTGCTTCCACCTTCCTTCAGTCCCGATGGAAACCAGCCCTGAGCTACACGTTGCCCAGAGGAGTGGTGGAGTCACCATCCCTGGAGATTTTCAAGAGCTGTGTAGGTGCAGCACTGAGGAACATGGTTTGGTGAGCCCAGTGGGGATGGGTTGATGGATGGACTATGTGATCTTAGTGGTCTTTTCCAACATTAATGGTTCTATGATTCCAACACAGAATAGTTACAAGTGCTGAAGACATTCCCATCTTCACATTGCTGCTTCCCCCATTGCTAGTCTCAACCTTGTGAATTTCTGCCTACTTAGAGTCGTGTCAAACTTAGAAAGAAAGCTTCACCAGCCCAGAAGAAAACACACCATGAAAATTGTGGCTGCTAATGATAGCCGTGGTGGGTCATCAAAAGGTCGGAGTTCCATCCCATGCTTGTAGGAGGAGAAAACTACACTCCAGCTGTTGGCAAATACATACCCTAGGATGGGACTGAGCAAGCAGCAGGTGATGGGCTGCATAGTCATGGCCAAAAACACACGGACAAACATTTCTCTTGCAACCTTGTGCTGTGAAAAATCATCTGGTATTTCCCCCCTTAGGCACTCCTCTGTCCTGTGTTTTCTGGAATAGCCAGCAGCAGAGTGAGCACCAGAGAGCAGAAATAATCTCTGTCCAATCTCTCCACTCATCTGCTCCATCAGGCACTGCTCTCTTCAGCACTGGGTGTGGGCCTTCTGGGCAAGGAAACAGAATTAATTAAAGAACTGCTAATGGAATCAGAGCTGAGCAGCAGGGAAAATTATTTATTAGGTTATCTATGAATTTCGTACCGTGGCGCAACATGATGCACTTTACAATCCACTTTCATTTGCTTCTTTGCAAACATCTGTCAAGGGCGCCTGCCAGCAGGAACGACCAGGGAGGAGCTTTCGTTCCTAGTCATGCGGGAATGCCTCCGCCTTACAATAAACACAGCCACAATTAACGGAAGCGGTGACCTTGTTGGCAGTTTCTGCAAAGGGGACAAGGCTCCATGGGAATAACAAATAACGCAGATTATTATCACTTAGGTGACCTTTGTGAGTCACGCTGGGGCTGAGGCGAGTTGCTGGGGCCATCACAAGGCTCCCGCTGCCACCACAGGGAGAAATCCCAGGGCAGGGAAGGGATTTTCTCAAGGTCACCCATCATGGGTGAGGAGAGGGCAAAGGAATTCATGGAACCAGGCTGTCAGATTGCAAAAATTGCTCATGAAAAATGTGAGAACATCAGTTTTTCCTTTTTACTAGAAATCTCAGTGAATGGAAAAATATTTTTGCCCAGGAGGCTGATCACTTAGGGGTTTTGGTTAGGAACAGCTGCTGCAGGACTGCTGGAAAAGGGGTTTCGGGTACATGTATCCTTTCACTTGCTTAGCCAACCACTGGCCAGGATGCACGCTGAAGGCTGCAGGCAGTTTGGTGACTCGTTTCAAGATACTTAATGGTCCTGCAGCCAAGTGCTTCTTTCAGTGCACAAGCAAATGCCACAGCCTGCCCTGGAAGCCCAAGGAAGAACACATTTCAAATTGTAGGGGCAATAATCCTTGTAATTTCCTAGTTTGGTGCATGAAGCTGCTGTTTCGTTCTCAGTCCCAGCTCTGCTCCAGGACTGGCTGTCTCCTGTTTTCATTTCTGTATACAGACATCACAGCTTGCTGCATGGGGCAGCCAGGGGAATCCCAGGGCTTTAATACCAGCGAGGCCAAGAACTTCTATCCTGGGCAGCCTCATAGCCCCTGGGCTGCCCCTTGCAGAGCTAAGCTGTGCCAATCCATGAGCCCTTACCCCAGGCACAACACCATGCCGTCCTTCTCACCATGTCCTGGATCCAATCCTCACCTATTGCTTTATTAATCTGCAGAGCTGCTCAGGGATCCTGGCATTTCTGGGGCACACTGTCAGCGCACAGCACCTAACATTTCATTTCAAAATTACAGTTAAAAGTTACAAAACCTTATAAATGAGAAGATACTAAGCTTGCAAGGAATAGATCAGAGAAATACAAAAGCTGCAGAGCTGAAATTTAATCTACCATTGATCTTTTAGTTAGGAAAGTAGCAGAGGCCCAAGAGCAACCTGTCTCACAGCAGAGCCCTCATCTAGGGAAACATCACCTATGAATCACAGAATCATAGAATCACTGAGCTTGGAGAAGATCTCCAAGATCACCCAGTCCAACTGCACACCCAGCACCAATATTTCCCCTCTAAACCACATCCCTTCGTACAACATATATGGTCAAATGTCATGTTGTTTATTTTGCAAAGGGCAGTGTGGCAATGGTATTTCCATTTGGAGTGTTTCCTCAGAGGGAAGAGAGAGAAGGACGAGCAGTTTTCCTTTCATTACACATGCATTCAGGAACAGCTGCTCAGTTCCCAAATATTATGGCTTTCCTGACTCCCCACGGGCCCAGCATCCCCAAACCCCTTCCTGATCTCCATGGGCTGTGGGAAGAGTGGTGAGGGTTTAAGATGGGTGGCTGCCAGGGGGAGAGGGTTGTGGGTGACCGCCGTGATGTGCTGGGCTTGTGATGGATAACCTAAGGGGCAAGCTGGTCTTGCAGCAACCAGAAAGACGGGGCACAAAGGGAGGACAAAAAAAATTTCACCTTCACCTTCCTCATTTCCATTGCCAGCCCTCCACATTGCTCAGGATGGGGAGGCACAGCTCTCCTTGCTGCAGTCCCTGCTGCCCAGCTGTTTCACTGACCTGCCCTGCCACCAGAGACCTCAGAGCAGAGACACGGCTCCTCCCATGGCTCCTTTTCATTTCCCTGCTCCCTGCTATTTATTGCTCCGTGGTGCTCAGGGCAGGAATGCAGACCCAGCAGGCTAAGTATAGTTCGTGGCTCTGCCAGAGATTTCTTCCCTGACACTAAACAAGAGATTAAATTTCTCTGTGCCTCAGTTTCCCTCCGTAAGCCATAGATAGCAAAGTTTCCCTTTGTACTCTGTCCTGGTCCAGAGCTGCGTTATGCTGCTTGTTTTTGCTCTGTGTATTATTGGAGTTCCTGCCCCCACTGAGCTCTCAGCTACTTCTGTAATTAGTACTTCCATGTGTTTCATCAAGGGTCTTGTTACAGTTTTGATATGGTGTACAAAATACTGACCAGAGTGGAAGTAAAATACTTCCCAATATTGTTCCCAATGTATTCTATTTTGTATGGATTTCCCCTTGAATGGTAATTCTCTAACAAATTAATCTGGGATTGTTTTCACAGTTCTGGAACCGATGTGGGCACAGAAAGCATACCACAGAATCACAGAACTGTAAGGGTTGGAAGAGACCTCTGGATATCTTTGAGTCCAGCCCCTCTGCCAAAGCAGGTTCCCTACAGTAGGTTGCGGTCACACTGCAAGCCCACATCTGATATTCCACTTACCACCATACGTTGCTCTTGTTGCACACATTGTCCCTTCCCTGCCCCTGCCAGCCCTGCTGACCACCTCTTCCAAGCTATGTTGTCACCATTTGGTTGTGTTTTTCCCAAGGCAGATCTCACTGTGTTATTTTCTGCCCATGTTTCTGACCTTGCTACTTCCCTTTATGTTGTCTTTTCATGTCCTCACCAGCGGGTACAAACCTATTTTATTATCATCATCTGGGAAAGTCATCAATATTTTACTCCCTTCTGCACATCAGCAATGAAGATGTCAGCTAAGACAGGTCTGATGAGGATGGCAAGGAGGAATAAAGAACTCCTGTGGGAGTAACATCTGTGTTACAGCCCTTCCTGTAGGACACCTTGGAAAAATCCACTTTTGGAGATGTAACCAGAGCAGTACCCAGCAGCGCTTTGGGACTGAGATATCAGGAGTCTTTTCTTGCAACCAGAGCAACAAGAAAAGAAAAACTTCTACGTATGAGCTGAAGGCTTGGCACAGTGTTGTCTCTTTAAAAGTATTATCCGACAGTACATTACAAAGCAAACCTCATCTATCACATCCATATTTCATCTTTACCTCAGAACTGTAATTAATGGCACAAGAGGCTCCATGTGACAAGCTGTCCTCAGGGCAGACCTTTTACTTCTATCTACATCCACAGTGCTCTCCATTGCGGTTTCTCTTGGCAGAACTGTTCTTTTGGAGCTCCCTCGCAGAGACAGAGATGTGATCCACATTCTCCTCTCTGCTGATGAAAACTTCCCTTAGATACAATAAGACTAAAGAGAGCAGTTGCTCAAAGATGGAAGAAGATGCACAAGGACACACACAGCATGAGGCGAAGAGAAAACCCATTTGCAAAGCCTGCCTGCTGGGTGAAGCAAGCATTAATTCAGACTGAACATGATCTAAATTAAACACCATGAAGCACCAGCAACCCGAAGGCAGACGATCCGATTTCACTGAAGCTATGCCAGGACTGAATTTGACTCTCAGCATTATGTGGTATCTACGATGATGGCCAGGAAATCTGAAATACACATGCACACTCAAGCACGGGTGCCCTGGTTGTGGCTGGTGCTCCAAAGCATTCAGCTGCTTCTCAGCATCCCTGGTGAATATTTCGGGTGGTCACCTACCTCCATCTTCAGGAAAAGGTTACTGTGGCTTTCAGAAAATGTGAGGAGCAATAAAGCAGTGGTGCTCGCACAATAGATGTTGGATGGACTGTGTTTTTTCTAACCAATTCCAAGGCAGAAGTAACAGAATAAAAAGCGCTGGCCTTCATATAAGGTCTTTTTGATGTAACAAGCAGCATGTGCTGAACCCATCCCAAGGCAAATCAACCCACAGCAGGATGGAGCTGCACAGATATTAACCCCAGGAAGAACCAGAGTGCAATGAACCACAGGATCCCAAGGACTTTTAGACACCAGATTACAGATCTTAGGCTATTAGCCTTCAGAGTACAGGGTCAACACTCGTGGCTTGGCCTCATACAGTCTCCTCAGTATTTTGAATACCCAAAATAAAACAAATGTTAATGAGATGAGAATATTATACTGATTTCCAACCAAAAGTAGAGTTCTGTGGGGATTTTTTTGGCTGCATTTGCTCTGTTTTAAATTATTTCTTCTGGAATGTGACAAGACCTAACACTTCTAGCTCTTCTTAACGGTGATCCCTATAAAGAAAGGGTCAGATGTGGGTGGTTCTGCAAGTTTGGTTAGTTGGATGTGGTCTAATAAAACCACAGCCCAAACCTGGCTTTTTGTTTGGCCCTGTTCTAGGTTACAGCTGGATTTAATTCGGTGGGGTTTTTTTTGTTTTGGGTTTTTATTTTATTTTATTTTATTTTTTGGATCTTCCAAGCAAAGATTTCATTCCTTTGGGTAATTTATCTCCAGTTTGTTATCCATTACCTACAACTCTCTCCCTATATAATTCTGCAAAATACTGTCTCATGCTTACACCTCTATTTGCAGAAAGAGTCCTCCTATAAAAAGTATTTATTGGCATTGAATGTTGCAGGACTGGCATTACACAAGAATAAGGTGACATATTAAACCTTGAAACTCATAGGCTCTTATAGATACCTGACGTTTCCAAAATGATTCCCCAAACCTGCACTAACACAGGCGGTGAGGTGTCACAGGTTGTTGTATTAGCGATGAACAACACATAAAAGAGACGAACATCAGTATTGCACATGGCCTCATTGGATGCCTTCTGCAACCACATTTGTCCATCCCAGAGGACATCCTCACCACCAGTGCCAACAGATGGCTCTGCGATTCCGATGGATGTCAGCAGTGGTGCTCGTGGATGTGGTGTCAGGCCTCAGCTCTCCCAAATCTCCCTCCATACGGCCGTTGGGTTCCTCTCCTCTCTCATCTCCCATCGCTGCACTCACATAACCTTCAGCATGTGCCACCACTTGTTTGTGCTCTGCCTCCCTATCTGAGAAAGAAAAAAAAAAAAGCAATGCCAATGTGATTGAAGATAATGAGCTGCTGATTAGCGCTGGAGAACACAACAGAAAACATTTCATTTAAATTGCCTTTCTTGTTGAGTTAATTAAAATAAAACACAACGCTTCTCAGCTTCATTACGGTGCCTGCTCGGCTCAAAGCAGTGCGGCTAAACAGGTTTGCAATTAATATTTGTGTTGCCTTCCACCTGCTATTAGCATAACAACAGAGACTAACAGCACCTTTCCGACTGGATTCCCAGTGATTCAGTGCTGTTGGACTGCTGACATCCTCCTGCAGCACCCACACGAGCAGTGGGAGATGTCTGCCTACCACTCACCCTTCTGCACTTACATTCTGCTTCACGCAGTGCTTCCACATCTCCCATCTGCCCAGTGAGGCCGGTTAGGTCTTTGTTTAGGAGGCTGTAAAAGCTTTGGCTGGAGCATTAGGGGGGTTTCTGGCCCCAGCCCGATGGTTTACAAGGTGTGAGGACAGGTTTGAAGTCAGTCGGAGCAGCAGTGGCATCAGTAAGGCCGTGAAAACGTGAGTGATGCTCATGGTTGTTGGACGAGCCCTTTGGCTGTGTATGCAGTCACCTCTGAACGCCTCTAAACCCTGCGGACATCTCTGACTGCCCTCTCCTGGACAGCGGTGGCGTTGCTTCTGTGTGTATTTTTTCGTTGGACCTACAGAAAATTAACATTTCTTTGTTAATTTGGTTACGTAATGTATATTGTACGTATATAACACATAGATAATCTACGTACTTCGTATGTCATATACATGGGCATAAATACGTGTAGCCAAGAGCGCAAATACCTGAGTTTTCTGCCATTCTCAGTGCCTGGTTCTACACAACTCTTCTTCATGCAGTAATTCATCAACACACGTCCTTTTCCTGTTTACCAATATTATCAGCTTTGTTTTTTTAATCATTATTGTCACTTTGAATCCGCTGCAGGCCCAGCCCCAACCTAAGCGACGTCCCTTCTCTCACCTACAAATTAAGCATAACGATGACAGAATCAAGTGAAAATGAAAGACACTCGTAGGCCTTTGCAAATTGCTGTCTATTTTTTAGAAGGCAGAAACAGAATTTGACTGCAGTGAACTAAGGAATTGGCACAGGGGTTTTTAACATAACAAACAAACAAAAGGGATGTTTTAATTAATGTTAATGAGTCGAGAATATTATACTGATTTCCAACCAAATCCACACTCGGAGATCCATTTCATCATAGCCAGGCAATAACAGGCCACCAAGAGCAGCAAAGCTTTGTGTTGTTGTTCCTAAGCAGCATTTTTTTTGTTGTTGTTGTTGGTGCAGAATTGAGCTTTACTTCTGGGCAGCTCAGAACGCTCCCATCTGAATATCAGATCACAATGCCTGGCTGAGGTCTGACTGCCCCGCATGAAAATGCCTGCCTCTGCTAATTGGTCTCCAGTGTGGGACAGAGGATGTGTAGTTAATCATTCAAGAAGCTCGTTAGGCTTGCACCATATCCATAGGATCACAGAATCGTAGAATCATTCATTGTTGCATTTGCTGATTTCTTATGTGCTTGAAAGTGCTGTGCAGCCTCTCCTCAATAATAGTGGGGAAGTAATAAAACGAATCAAATTCATTATCCCTCTTCTACGTTGGTATTCCTCCATTAATTTTAATGGCCTCATTTGATATACGCACGTGTACAGGAGTTCCAGGCGTTGGCTTTGCTGTTTTTGGAAATGGACTTCAATCCAAAAAGGTCAGAAAAGCATCTGTGGGCGTATGTGACCGCTCTTTATTTTTCTACTCTTTCAAAATTTTTTAAGAGGAATAACTCATTTTTAGGCATTTTGATGAGAAGGCAGCCTAAAGCAGACAGAACTGCTTCAACAGACATGCAGAATACTGGAAAACACTGAATCCAGTGAGAGGCAGTGGCGTGGCAGTGCCTTAGGCTTATGCCTGGCTATAAAACAATAGCATTACTACTACAGAGTCTCCTGCAAGGACACATTTGTGAGAAGGTACAGGGATGCTGTGATGCTCTGACCATTCATTTTCCCCACTAACAGTGGTGGGAATGCTGCAAGCCATAGGATGAGAGAGCAGGAGGAGCCCTTCTCCGCGTGCCCACCAGCACAGCAGCCAGAGCCAGGCAGTGCCCTTGGTGTGGGCTGCTGGTGCTGCCAGTGGGGAGATGGAAAGGGGCAGGGCATCGTGCTCATGTGTGGAGACAGTCATTAAAATGACAGCGTTCTGCTGTACGTGTGAGAGCTGCTCTGCAAAGAGATGCTGGAGTGAGACGGGCACAGAGCTGTTACCCACACTCTGGGCAATACCATTAGAATGGGGGGAAAAAAAAGTGAACAACAGGTAGGAATGCACAGCAAGAGCAAAATGTGAGAGCAGACAGATGTCAGCTCCATTAGCTCGTTAAGGGTGGAGATGTTGGCATGCTGGGAAATTATTGTCCACTTTATGTCTCGATATTGGAAAGAAATTTACTCAAAGAGCCAAGGCAGTTTGAGCACTTGAGCTGTTTAATTATGCCTTTTAAAGTCGTCCTTGAAGCCGCAGAGCAAAGGATGAATGAAACGCTCTCTGAAGCTCCTTATTAGTCATTCCTTTCTCTGATGGCAATAATTACGTTCTTCTACATTGGAACGAGTGTTCCTACTGAATCCCCATACTCCTCGATAGCACTTGCAGCAGGGCAAGCTGTGATAATGATGCAGGTAATTAGAGCTGGGCCTGCAGGATATGAGAGCCACCGAGGTCAGCTGTAAACGTCCCTCCTGGGCAGAGCATCACAGCCTCATCTCCAGAGGCTTAGGCCAGGTGTGAAATCCTTGGGATTCGGGGAAATTGAGAGCAAATGGTTTGACTGCTGCTCATCTGTGCAGACTCCAAGGGAATTTCCTTCCTTATCGCTGGCCACGTGCAGAATGCCAGATGAAATCTTTTCATTCAGCCACTAGGAAAGGCTGTTATCATTCTTTAGTGTATATTCCTGTGCAGTGTGCTGCATGACCTACAACAGACACTAGTATCAACTGTCCTGGCTCTGTTAAACCTTAAAGCCCACCCACTAAAGGCCTACAGCAAACAAACAGCAACAAACGAGCAACCCATAAAATGACAGTGGTGTCTGAGCAGCACTTTTCTGTCACTGGTGCTACGTCTGGCATTGGCAAAGCAAGACTGCATTGAAGCCACATCCCGCAGAGCACCTGCACGTGGCATCAGCACGGCAGATTGCAGTGGGATTTTCTCTGGCAGCACCTGACACAGGCATGAATAATAAAGGCCCTCGTTAATCATTTACAGAACTGCTGCTCCTGTGGATTCATCAGTGTTAGAGACTCCCTGCTGAAGACTTCCTATTCTGATCCCACGGAGCGCTTGGGTTTGTGCTCGCCGAGGTCACGCTGCACTTCGGATGGCAAAGGGTGAGAGCTGAGCTTGTGCAGCCCTCAGCTCAGCCATCCCACACCCCTGCACGGCACACAGACTGCAGCATCGGGCCGAGCACAGGCTGGCCGCGAGTCCGAAGGCTCGAATGACAGAAGGAGTGAAAAGGGGGTAAAAAAAAAAAAAAAAAAAAAAAGCAAAACCCGCATCTTAGAACAGAACTCTCCCTCCGTAACGCCACCCCTCTTCACCCCCAGATGAGCGCAATGCTCGGCTCTGCCTTTGCTCTCGCAGCCCTGCCTGCACCGGCCCAGCACGGCCACAGGAGGGGACCGCTGCAGCGGCTTTCCGCAGCCCGCGCGGTGCGGTGCGTTGGGCAGAGCCGCTCCGCGCTGCGCTCTGCTTTGACGTGATGTGCGCAGAGCCCAGAATGGACGCAGACCCCGAGAATTCAATCGTGTGTGAACGGCTGGAATAAATGCGGGCACGTCGCCGCTATTATCCAATGCAAGAGAACTGTGTGTAATCACATCGGCGGTGAGTGTCATACATCGCATGAGACGATTAGCGAGTTAAAGGCTTTGGATGCCCAAACATGCAGCGAAGTCACTCACGGCATCTAGATCTGGCTGCATTCGTGACCATGCATGCGGGACTGGGGAAGGGAAAATACGCTGTGATTTCACGCTCCTGGAGCATTCATCCTGCCGAGGCTCTTTCCCATAGTGTCTGCAAAAATGCCCTTGCTCATGTAAATAAAAATGCCTGTCTTTTATCTCAATTCATTTTATTTTGTTTGGGGAGTATCCATCTGAGAGATGCTTGTTTCCCACCTGCAGATCTCCACCGATAGCTCCAGCTCAGGAGCAGCGTCCGCTCTGCGTCTCGCTGCATGGTTATGCACACGTGTGGCCTCCACAAAGGTTGGGAACCACCGCTTTGAGGCAGATATTGGGCTGGATTTGAAGCTTGCTGAAGTCAATATGACTCCCGCCGTGATTTTATCAGGCCTACCATTAATCCCCTAATGAAGACAGCCATTTATCCTTATTAGATGGACACTTTGGAGGATTGATTTAATCTAGAAAACTTCTCCATGACAAATTTTGAGAACCCCATGCGCTCCCGGCTCTGTGAGGAGCCCAGCCCTGCCCTCTGCCAAGCCTGCTCTGCTTCCCAACGAGCTAATCAGCCGGCCCATCTCTTCTCAATCAATAAGCATTTATTCTAATTGAAACCAACATCGACTGGATACCGACCAGGAATGTGAAGCGCGCTACGGGTAATGTGCATGAGCTGGAGCCTGAGAGCAGGAGGCGACACGACTGTCAATGGGAGTGCTGCTGGGGGACGCGCCACTCGGCTCTCTGTCACTCTCCAAGTGCCCTATTTACGGCTCTCACCAGGGAGCTCTCTGTCTCGCTTTGATGATGAATTAATTTCCTCTGATGGATAAACCTCACAGCCCCCCATTGCAACACCTTACAGAATGCATTGCCTAACGAGAATGGCTCATTAACATATAAATCATGATGTATTTCTTTTTGGCACCACCGGCAAAACAGTGGGCTTAGCGCTCCCCCCCAGTCTCACTTTTTCCCTAGAGGGAGAACTTTCATTGATTGCTTAATGGAAGGTGGAAAGAGCGAAACCACTTAATTGTGTGACTCCTCTGATGTGCTACTGCTTAGACTTTAAGTAAGCGTTGGAGTTCCCCCGTGTGTTCATTGTCTCTGTGTTTTATTGCCGAGTTAAGGTATGAGGTTTCTCTATCATATCCAGTTACGACACCAGTGTTCAGGTGTTACTTCACCAAGTGTCAGGGACTGATGGATACCCTGCCTGCCATGAGGATAAACCCTAAAATAACACTGAAGGCGCCAGACCAGGAATCTGTCAGATCTGTACAGTCTTTTGCAGAAAGAGCTGCTCGCATCGTGCTGCAGGGGATGTGCTCTATCTGCAGAGATACAAGCCAGCCCCAGGCCAGGAGCTGAGCAGCCCTCACCAGCACTGCCCTGTGCTACAGTTCATAAACCCTTTACATACTCCACCTGGGAAGCACTAGCAAAACAGCCCCAGGCACTGAGTGCATTGTGTTTAGCTCTGCTATAAGCTGGGTGGGTGATAGCAGGTGGCTGACGTGCTCTTTGGGCCTCCGTTTTTCAATCTGAGCACACCAGATTAGTTGAACTAATAAATTTTCAGCCTTTCACTCACTATGGCAATGAAGGAAAGAGCCTCAAACTCCCTCCGTTTCTCCTTGACTGGACTGCACAATTCTTGCTTTCTGTGTTGGCTGTCACAGGCAGCCGTATCTGCTGGGCCTGACTCAGACATGAGGACAGGAAGCACCACGCTGTCTGTTGAATGGGACGAGGCCTATCTTGGCGAGGGATGCACATCGCAGCTGCACCTCACCTCCCAATGGAACGCAGAACACAGCCTCCAGCATGCACGAGCCAGCTCACCCTCACTTCAACCTTCTATGTCCCACCCCTTTGCCGTGCTGTGCAGGATTTAAAGCACGGATACATTCTTATTCCTTGTTTTGTGTTTACCTGAGCGAGATGGGTATCACTTTAATTAAACCAGCCTCAAGTCAGTTTAGCACTTTTCCCTTGTGCAGCTCCATCCAGCTCTGTGTGGGGCTGCAGCCAGGCACAAGGTGAGCCCTGCAGCGTGGGGCAGCCAGCCCTGCCAGGAGGAGGGCTGGGAAATTCCAGCTGCTGTTCCTGGAAGCCGTCCTAAAAGTTGTCCCTCGTTAACTCAAAGGAAGCACTAGAACTGTTTCAGTGCTACTGGAGGGAAACGTGGTGCCATGACTTGAAGGCAATCCTGCTATAGAATATGGAGAGGTTGTTTGCAAGGCAAGTTCTACTTAAACCCCCATGCTTATTTTCACTGCATGCATTGCCAACACCCATTTTCAGTTTTACAGCTTTTCTGAGGTGCTGCTCACATATCAGCCAGGTGATCTGGCTGTCCTTCCATTTTTCTTCCATTTTCTAGAAAATACCAGGAGGACCTGGAGCTGTGCCTGTTTAAACCTCTGAATATTTCCTTCACAATTTTTAGGTGTTGACATGAGGCATTGCTGCAGGTTCTCTTCTACTGACTCACAGGAGGGAAAAACTCATCTCCAGTATGAGGATGGGTGATCAAAATGACTTAAATTCAACTCGCATTTAAAGTGTACTGTGTGTCACACAAACCCAAACTGTAAATGCCTTGCAAGGAAATTAAATCCACTGTGAGGGGCTTTGAGCACTCCGGTTCTCCGGGCACTTCAGTCGGGGTCTCAGCTTTCAGAAGAAGCCTCATGGTGACAAAAATCTGCCCATGGGGACAAACTTGCCCTCAAGCCACCTGATGTGAAGCCATCATAGAGCTGCAGTGCAGTGGAACAGAGCTGACTGGAGGGTGGACGAAGTCCAAAGGAGATGTGCGATGAGCAAAGCTGGGGCAGTTGGAGGCCAATGGCATTAACGGTTGTGGGGTGTGTGGGAATGGGTCTGTGCCACTGTTCAGCAACTGATCCAGAAAACGTCCCTCTGCTGAGCACCAGCCTGCCTAGTCCGAAATGATCACGAGTGCTCACTTGAAACAAAGGCCACCCAAGTCAATTATAGACAGGAAAACAAAATGCCAGACTGCTGAGCGCACAGAGAGCGTACTGCTGCCCATCCTGAGCATCCTGCACAGCAGGGAAGCTGGGGAAGAGCATCCCTGCTTCTGCTTCTCTCAGGGCGAGCAGATTGTTGTTATCAGCAACCCGGCCCTGAGTGATTGCAGAAAAGATGTGTGTGACCCCTTATAGCTGGGGTCATGCACTTCTATCACCCCGACCTTCCTCCGTGCGCCTCAGAAGACAAGTTACTGCATCTGCAGAATCCCTCTGTCCAGTATTCCATCTATTCTGGGTTTTGTGAGGCTGAGAGTTTTACCAGTAGTCTCCTGAAGAGCACAAGCCGTCGTTACACACCAGTGAAGCATCCCTAGCTGGGTGCTTCATCCGCTGTGCTTTCCCTGTCCTGCAGCACTCCTGGTCACTGTGCCCATCTGCCCATGCAGTGAGGCAGTTCAGGGAGAGCTGGCATGTGCATTCAAGTTCAAGTCCTGTAGAACACAGTTTATAAGCAGTTTGAATTGCAGGAACGTCAGCTAAGGACCCAGCCACCAACAGAGAGTCAGAGTCCAGCTCTTTAATAAACACGTGTCAGTGGAAGACTGCACAGGAGAAGTGTTCTTTTGTGCAGCTCCCTGGTCCCCAGCCACGTTCTGACTGCTGCTCTGCGCTCCCGACCACGCTCACACAACCACAGGCTCCATATTAGGGAGCTCATTTGACTTAAAATATTTTTCGGGTCAGTTTCTGACTGCCTGCAGACCTGTGTGTCCACGAAGCAGCGTGGCTCCTGGTGCTGGTGTGAGACAAGAGGTGGGAAAACTTTTCCTGAAGCATGGATTTGCATTTGCTTAAGGCAGCCTCCCCATCACTGCTTGCTTGCCCCTCATCCTCAGCAGCCTCTCCCTCCCATAGCACATCTCCAACCAGGTAATTCTTGCTCATACACACGTCTTCACGTTTTGCTCAGAAAGTTTTCTGTGATTTTAGTGGTCGTTCTGTGGTTTCCATAGGTGAAACCAGGTATCAGAAGCTCAAGGTGCAGACGCACATAGGCAGGGATGGAGATGGTGAAGCTCATGCAGTAGTGAGACGCTGCTTTGGCTTGGCAAAGCCAGAGTCAGGCATTCCTGTTTGTTCTCACTCTGATTTAATAATTTGCTTTCTCTCTTGCACTGTGCTGATAAATGTGGAGGTGTTTACTACACGAACTGCACTTTAAGTTTAATCACATGTGTTTTTCCCAACCTGTGAACCAGTTCATCTTACAGATGGTGGCCCAAGAACACAGCTATATGGCTGGAGTGCAGATAAATGGTGAGTGATAGCCCGGTCAAGATGCAAATCTACTGATAACATTTGACTTCGGGGGAGCTGCTTGGGAAGTAGAGGCTCTGAGCAGCCCCACTACTCTGCTTACAGTGCCTTGGGAGCCATCCCTGAGCCAGCAGCAAGCGGGAGCATGCTGGCTGCCGGGCAGCCCCTTTCCATCCCTGGGGAGAGGACCAGCCTATCTTCAAATGCAAACAAATGCCAGGAATGGAAAACAGAGAATTATTAAAATATATGTATTCCTGCCATTCCCTGCATGTGATTAATCCTTTTTTTTTCCTCTACCAGAGAATATATTAGTGAGAATGGGCTCATAATACAGAGGCATCTGGCTGAGACTAGAAAGAGCAGCATGCTTATGCATTATTAATGCTTCAGAATAAGCAGACTTCCATGGCCTGACTGTATGCACTGGATCAGTCTGGAATGTCCTTTATAGGATAATTAACACTGATATCTGGCCCATTTTCCTTATCTTTTGCAATAGAGTAATCTCCAGAATAAGGAATGTTTGTTTTGTCAAACGGTGAAAGAGATTGTGATTTGAAACAGCTTTTAACGAGTAGTTTGTGGCCAAGGCTACTTTACTCTTAAAAGGGAGAACATGATCTGGGAAGCAGCACGGAGTGAGCGTAATGGGGAAAATGCAAATCTTAACCTTAGCAAACCTGCAATCATCAAACAGTTCCTCAGGGATCCTTGGTTATCCAAGAGCCGTGCTACAGCGGTGCTGCAGTCTGCTACTTAAACAAGAAACATTTGAGGGGAACACAGAATTACAGTGGGGCTTCCTAAGGCATAGCTTTATGCTGCATTTCTTTACTGGTTTATTTCTTGACAGATGTAATATGACATAAGGGGGCTAGAAGCCCAAAGCCAGTGCAGCAGGGCCAAGGGGGCGGCACAGGTGAGAGACATAATAATCACGCTTGTTTTCCACCTTTGTCTCACATAGCTCTATATGTTGGAAGGTGGTCAAATCAGTGAGAAACTGGAGAAGGCCTTAATCTTGGGCAGACAGAGCCACAGCCGTGCCTGCTTCTTTTCAAAGGACAAAGTGGATCTGTGAGTATCTAGCTCGTAAATCAGGAGGTGAGGAGACAGCCCGGCTCCTCACATGGAGCTCAACAGACGGACAGAGTCACATTTCCAATGGCAAACAGAGCACACTTCATGTCCCTATCAGTAGTCGTGGCCGAGCACCGACACGAGACCCCTTGAGTAGGATTCATTTCACATGTCTGGTCACCCTGGGCTGCTTTTATAATCAGTCGTTCCTTTGAGGATGCCGTTCATTCTGTTCAGGAGCAGATATCCCATGGCAATCAAATGGATCACCCTGCTGGCCACCCACCAGGCCAGGAACTCAGCCTCATGGCGGACGTGGCTGGGAACAGCTCCATCTCCCAGCACATTTGTGTAGAACAGGGCCATGAAACAGCAGTGCCTCAGGGGCCTGCTGCTTCCCAGCCCCAGGGCATGGTGTGGCTCCAGGCAGAGCCCCAGGGCTGGGGAGCCTGTAGGCAGGCACAAGACACAGCCGTGGCTGAGGGAAGCGTGAGGCCAACACCCAAGTGTGCGGGATTCACACCCGATGTGTGAGCACTGACAGGTCTGTCACTTTGCAGTGCCAGGCTCCGTCCCCCTGTGAATGCAGATCACAAAAGGATGGATGCTGCCAGTCTGCTTGGCCTCGCTTTAGCTGCAGCAGCAATGAAACCAAGCTAGAAAAATGGCAGTGCTGGGGAGAGGAATCCCAGCTCTCTGTTTTGCCCACAGGAGCGTGGCTCTCTCCCAGACACACGAGGCCATCTGGCTTTCTCAATGATTTTTCCATTTCCAAAGGAAGGGAGAAGCCCAACAGTCTGTTTCTACCGTGCCTTCAGCACCAGTCAGCACCTCTCTGTTTGGAAGGGTCGGAGCACTCTGAGGTTCGATCCCCTCTCACCAGGTGGGGTGACCCTGCTGGCACACTCCCTGCTCTCTTTCCCTCAGACTGGGGAAGGAGAGCAGCCCACCTTGGCAAACGCTTTGCTATAAAAAACATGAATTCAAGAGCACGTGCAGCTCGTGGCTGGAAAAGAAACCGTCTGATCAGCAGAACACTTCTCCCCCAGCTTGTAAGGGCAGATCCAATCTCAAGGCCAAGCTGCCGTGTGGTTATAAAATAGAAGCAGGCCTCGTAAGAACCGATCTAACTTTCCTCAATTGTCTTCGCATCTTTAATCATGTTCACCACTTAAAACGCTACGGAGCTGGCAGCTGATAATTAGGCTGAGCCTGCAGCAGCATGGCCAGTGGCCAGATCACATGCCTCCTTTCATCTGCATATTTATGCATTTAAAGGAGAGGAAAACTTTCATAACGTTTTTAATAACTAGGTTCTTCTGCATCCATAAATCCACTCCTCCAGGCTTAGCCTACACTCTCTTTCTGATCTTAAGTAAGTGGAAGAGGGTGGGGTGCTCTGTTTGTTCTCCCCATTCTTTTCCTGGGCATGAACATGCAAAGCCAATCCTCTCAAGTTCAGAGTCTTCCTTAGGATGGGAGGTCAGATGAGGTAAAGCTGCACTTCTAAGGATGCAGGTAACGCTTTGATTTGGTTCCTGGCATGGGAAAAATTCCTCTTTCCTAGGGTAGCTCATCTATAGCCTGACAGGACTTTTGCAAACAAAAATTCCATTATAAAAATAATTATTGTCTTTAAAACAGAGCAAAGCCTACAGCACGTTTTGGCCAGCATGATTCTTAGCCGGTTTCCATCAGACACAACACCAGTACAGAGGTGTTGGGCCACGAGGTGTTGAAAGGTGGGGACCCAGTCCGTGTGTGTGTGGGTACTGCAGTTCTGCCTTGGGGCAGACAGTGAGGAGTGGGCAGCTGCCTCGGCACGGGCAGCCCTGGTGCTGTGGGGCTGGGACCAGGGCACTCATCCCTGCCTCTGCTGCCCATGGGTGGCAGCTCCCTTGACAGCCTGGTGACATCCTGCAGGACCCTTGCAGTGAGGCACTGCGGACCATCCTTTCTCTCCCTTGCACTTCATCCACGCAGTGTTTGTGGGTTTTTCCATTAGCACTGAATGAGAGGCTCCACGGGTGGGAAAGCAGAGGAGGTGAGGATTGAGAGACTAACCCTTGTGCTCCAGCACTACCTTAGCAAGATGAAGGAAGCACCGCTACAGTAACGTATCACTGGTTTCTTTCAAAGATAAAGCACCCAGTTAAAACAGAAATAAATGCTTATTATTATTATTATTATTATTATTATTATTATTATTTGAAAAGCACAGGCAAGTTGGTTATGCTGTGCTGGAGGAAGCTTCAAATGGGTTGATGGTTGGACTAGATGATCTTAGATGTAGTAGAATCATAGAATGGCCTGGGTTGAAAAGGACCTCAAAGATCATCTAGTTTCAACCCCCCTGCTATGTGCAGGGTTGCCAACCACCAGACCAGGTTGCCCAGAGCCACATCCAGCCTGGCCGTGAATGCCTCCAGGGATGGGGCATCCACAACCTCCTTGGGTCTTTTCCAACCTTAACAATCTTATGATTCTACTTAAGATTCCCAGGGTGGAAATAGAATACTTTGCTGCTTTGTAAGAGTATTGGTGGAAGCTCTAACTGTCATTGCCATTTGGTAAGTAAGCAAACATTCAATTGCAATTAGGCCATGCATCATTTCTGGAGCACATCCTGAGCTGATATTTAGCAGTACTGGGAAAACTCTTGGGTTTGATGCTGCTGAAGACTAAGAGTGGAATGAGACTGGTGCAACTGCTTTCATTTGGAGGTAATGTCAGTGATCATAGTCACATAGCAGTAGTTTTGCTGGACAAAGTGAAATAGTCAACCCATGAAAATGCAAACCACGTCATTGACTTCACTGGGAGGAACAATGAATTGTTTCTCGTGTATTGAAAGAATCAGAAGAAACAAACAAGGGCAAGATTAATTAGGAGCGGGAGTTCACGACTCCCTCTCCAAACGAGAAGGGAACCACACTGAACAGAACACAGCAGCTGGTTATCTGAAGTATTTTTGGCATTTTCCATCTGAGCAATCAGAAAATTTCCTTTGCAACCAAGTGTCCCCCAAGACATTCATAAAACGCTTTTCTGGCTACCCAACGTGATGATTAACTTGTGTCCCCAGGTTTCATTATCAAGCTTTTAATCTCAGCCTGAACTCTCTGATCTGTCATCTGAAGCAGGGAGGGAATACGCAGTGGGTTTTTTTTCCCCAGCAGAGACAAACAATCCGCTTGCTGAAGACATTATGTGGGAAATCTAACTTACAGATACAAGAATGTGGAAATTTGGTTGTTCATTCTGTAGCTCTGGGAGTCGCTGATGTTTTAATTCATTTTCAGGATGGATCTTATATTTCCAGTTACTGTAAGTAGGGCAACAGATTTCATCTGAGAAGTTCGATAGAAAATTCCGCTGTTTTTGTTGAGGTTTGAGAATAAACGTTTGTAAACATAACACAGTTTAGGAATTTGCCTTTTCTTAAGCCTTGTCTAAGCTTGGACTGGGAAGGCGCGATGCACCACGTCAACAATCCAATGTAGTTAAGCACCGTGTTTTTAATGCACAGCTTTAACCTCAGTTTTTTTATAGGGTGTTATTACTACATTGTTTGGAACTTTCTAATCTAGAAATCATCTGTGATCAATGAAAAGGCAGGCTGCTAATCAAAGCAGGCTGATCTTGAGGTGCCTCCAGATCATGTCCTGCTCCACGTGGGACTATTTTCTCTCTGAGAGCAGATGAAATAAGGGCTCCTTGGACATGCTGTCATGCATGGCTCAGCTGTGAGAACTGGAAATTGCAGGGACATGCATGGATGCCAGAGATCTGCCAGGGGTGAGGACAGCAGATGGGGAGTAAAGGCAGAGAGCGGAGGGTAAATAGCAGGACGGAGAGACCTGAGTGCACAGCAGTCAGGCACAGGGTTTTGGTGGGGAAGATGAGGATGGTGTCATGGTCACTGGGAGTCAGAGGGGACAAGGCACTGTGGTGGTGGGTGCAGTGCAGGGACACGATGCCCAGAAAGGCCAAGTGTTTCTTAAAAAGCCACGAGCACCTCCGTCTGTAAAGCCAAGTGAGGAAGTCCCCCGTAGAACATCGCTGAAGTCTTCAGGACATGTGGTGGCACAACACAGGTATTACTCTGGGTGCTACCTGAAGCCTGGATGATGCACCAGCATTTGCTCTTTCTTTATTCAGTTCTACCCCCTCACTCCACACCTCAGCTCACAAAGTCACCAGTCGTGTGCAAACATACTTAGCATGAGGCATACAGCATCTGTTGATATTTATTGAACTGTGGCTTCTGTCTTTGGAGGACGTGGCATTATCCTTTGTGGATGTGGCCTTATATCTGTTATTACAATATGGATTTAATTAAGAACATTCAAGTGTGTGTTTCTTAAATACCATATTATTTTTATCTGTGGTGGCAACACTTTCATAACCACTTCCTCTTAATAGCAGCATCCTTTGGGAAGATGTGATAGACACATTTAGGTAAATATTATTCCTCCAGCACACATGGTTTCCATTGCAATTGGTTCCCTGCTGTTTCCTTCTAAGCACTTTTCTCTGTTGCATATCCCGTGATGGTAGCTGAAATACTGATCAGCGATAGCAGAGACAAATTGACTCCAGCAACGGTGAGTTTTAAGGGCAACAAATGTCTATATCTCAGTTTTGCATGTATCGCAGCTACTAAAAGAGGGATTTTAGGCATGCACTGAAATTTGCTCTGGAATTGAAAGCTTAAAGCTGCTCAAGGGAGCAGAAGATGGGCTTTACAGGCATTGAAACTGGCACTGCCATTGGAAACGGTTTTATAGCAGAAAATAACAGCAATAAGCTGGGAAGAAGCAGGTTGGAAGCCACTTTTTTGCACTGACTGTGCTTCTTCAAATGTATGCCCAGCTGTAGCTGCTGACACAGAAGGGTGATAACACAGAAACGAACACAGCTGTGTACCCAAGCCTTGACCAGAGGACATTTATCTTTACTGCTGTCCACTCATTCTACCAGAGCGAAGGGCAAATAACAGCGTAGTTATAGTCATTACGCTGCTGAAGACACAAATGAAGGTGGAAGCAGCCAAGCGGTGGGACACATGGGAGGAGACAGTCTTTTTACATGGGCAGATAGCGTTAAACTGAAAGAGGGGAGATTTGGATCAGATATTAGTAGGAAATATTGCACTTCGAGTATGGCGAGGACCTGGCAATGCTGCCCAGAGAGCTGTGGGTGCCCCATCCCTGGAGGTGCCCAAGGCCAGGTTGAATGGGGCCCCAGGCAGCCTGAGCTGGTGGGAGGCAGCCCTACAGCAGGGGGTTGGAACTGAATGCATTTTAAGGTCCCTTCGAACCCAATCCATTCTATGATTATATGAACTGCCTTGTCCTATGCATTTCAGCAGGATAGGGAATGGACTAACAGGTGTGCAGGCTCCAGGGATGCACCCACTCATTTGAAGGGGCCGGACTACATTCCCCGTAAATGTCAGCCACAGTGGCAAAAGCAGATGGAGCAATCGGGATTCTGTGGAGCTCAAGCTCTCTTTTTATTAGTAGCTTATTATTATTAAGCACTGTGTGTTCGAAACATGAGAGAGGATAAAATTATGCCCATCTCTAGACTCTGACGCTTGCAGGTGTTATGTTGGGATCTGCATTTATGCAAAGCAGCCCTAACACCCTGCACCATCTGCTGCCAGGCTGTCCTCACTCTGATTTGCAGGAAATCACACAATCAAAACCCCATGGAGAAGCCTGCAACAAGGAGTACGGGAAGACTAAACTTTTACCAGGAGAAATATTGAGGAGGAGCTTCCCAGCACAACCTGCAATCACTGCAACTTATGAATGTTCACATCCTGTTTCTTCCTCTTGGAAGTGACCCCGTGCTGGCACTTACCCTCACTTCGGGGAATGCACTTCTGATTTGTATCTCCTGATGTTGAGAGAGAGAGAATAAACTCTCATTACATCTTGATAACGTGAAGCACCACAAAGGAGATAACCGAAGCTGTGCCTGGTGAGGTGAGAGCAAAACAGAGGATCCCTGGTAGGACCATCCCTTCACCTTCCCCAGGGTCCACCCATCATGCCCATTTTAAAAGCCTGCGCAAAGCCTGCAGCAATGAGACAGTCACAGTAAGAAGAGCTTTCTTGTCATGCTAATAGAAATTCTCGTTAATTGATATCACTACCAGAGTCCCTGAGCCTCAGTGCAAGCAGTGGGGGTTACGCAGCATGAGAAAGGCCCCACTGCTGCAAGAACTAATGAGCTGAATGGTTAACACCTGCCTCAGGAAACCCACGACTTGCTCACAACAAACATAGCACAACTCTGCATCACAGGGATGCTGCAGCACAGCTCTTCTGTACCAGGTTATGAACCTTCCCCTGTGACAGGGGGAGCTCAGCAGAGAGTCAGGCTTTTTCTCAGCATGATGGAAAAGGGCAGTGCCTGCAGACAGCCCAGGCAGGGGCATGTGCAGGTGTGTGCTCACAGGTTGTCCTCAGGAACGGGTAACGATGCTGGGAGAGCTGAAGGTGGGAAACACTTGCAATTGGTTGCATTAAAACATAGGCAATTACAAAAGAAAAACTACTCACAGCACGCTTAGAATAAACATTCTTTACCACACAGAGTAACACCTGGTACATA